>NW_026067968.1:347864-417109 GCF_014885135.2 Alexandromys fortis | reverse complement strand
ACAGTGTCCTTTGCTTTGCAGAAGCTTCTCAGTTTCAGTAGGTCCCATTTATTCAATGTTGCCCTTAATGTCTGTGCTGCTGGGGTTATACATAGGAAGCGATCGCCTGTGCCCATCTGTTGTAGGGTACTTCCCACTTTCTCTTCTATCAGGTTCAGTGTGTTCAGACTGATATTGAGGTCTTTGATCCATTTGGACTTGAGTTTTGTTCTGCGTTGTAATTTTTATTTTCACTTATGCCTTATTTTTTCTTTTAAAATATTTTCAGCATAACCACTCGCTGTACATGGAACTACATTATTCAAGGACATTTCTACACATGTATCTATTGTATATAGAGCATACCCACTCATACCCTCCCATCCACCCCTGCATCTTTGTTCTTGCTAGAATTATGCCCTTGTGGAGTTCCTGGTGTGGGTCATTGCAGGATGCAGGGTGGGGGCAGCTACAAGTTCTTACTCCTGTTTTGGAAGTTGACTCTACCCTGCTTCCTAGCCACTCCATCCCCCGCAACTTCTGTACACTGGTGAGGCAGGGAATGGGCTGAGGGATGGGCCAAGGCCGGGTTCACACACCACCCAATAAACATTTTTGGTCCGGAGGGAACTGGCCAGCTTGTTTTCCCATTCTTGGCTCCTGTACACAGAAGTGTTTGTCTTGCAATGTCCGGGAGAGTCACAGGCCTGGAACAATGGTGAATGATTTATTTGGTAATGTGTGTTGGAGTCCCAAGTGTTGCTAAGCGTGTTAAGCAAGCTGTCTGCCCAGCTCCCCCACCCCCAGCCAGCCGTTTCCAGCTATAGCCAGGAAGATTTTCGCTCAGTGTGTGAGTTCACAGGACTATTTTAGCTCGCCTCTCAGGCTTCCTAGCCCTTACCTAAAGATCACCATGGTTTTCCTTCTTTTAGCCACATGGGGCCAACAGTGTACAAACTAGAAATTCCCAAATGTTAAATATTGAAAAGATCTGTTACAAAAGAGTCCCGAAGTGGTCTGTAGCAGGCTTTGCATGTCTTCAACTGTGGATTATACCATGCCATGTCTAAATGTGTGCACGCTAGCATTGTGTGATGGTACCTCAGGACAGGGACAACCTCAGGGAGGATCTTGTCACCCTCTTGGGGCTCAGCGTTGCTTCATCTCCCAGCTGCCATCTCAAGTTCACACCATGGCTAGGGAAACAGTCATGATGTAAACAAAGCCTTCCTTTCCATCGTTTTGTTGTGTTCCGAAGGGCTGTGAAGTGTTTGTTTCCCCTAAATGAACCCGACATGAGCCAAGAGTTGATTTATGCCTTGTCAGGATCTGGAAAATATTTAGTGTGTGCTTCTTGAAGCCAAGTTTGGTTGGTAATTGATGCGTTACTCTGTAGCTCTCCCGTTGCGATGATGTCAAACCATGGGCATTTCCTTATGTCACCGAATGCAATTTTGAATGGCGGCTGAGAACCATATGAAATTATCACACCGTGATTGATTGTGGAATATTCAGAATAGCTTTATCTTGATACAACCCAGTAGTTTATTTGCCAAATACGCAGGAAACTCAGTGATCTGCTTCCAGCAATCAATAAGACAGACCTGCTCTTTAAGTGGCTTCAGTCTTCAGGGAAGTTCTTGTGCCCTCCTAAGACCAAGAAAACTCATGGGCCAGGGGGCTCGAAAGGGTAGGGTGCTCTCCCCCACACCTGCCACTTTTCTTTAGAAGAAGAAAGTGCTCAAGTCCTATGCTGCACCCAGTGTGTGTGTGTGTGTGTGTGTGTGTGTGCGCGCGCGCGCGTGAGTGCATGCTTCTATGTGTGTGTGTGTGCGCGTGTGTGTTTCCAACATTAGACCAAGCACCAGCAGACCCCTTCTCTTTACCTCCTTCTAGGGTGGATAATTCTGTAGTAGGTTTGTGCTCTTTCAAGTGTGAGCATACCGTGTCATATCTAAATGTCTGCACACTGGAAATATGTCCTGTCAGATGGTACCTCAGGATGGGGACAACTTCAGGGAGGATGTTAGACCCAACAGGAGTATTCCCGTGTGTGCCGGCACATGCTCACTTACGTTTTGGGGAGCCCAAGCACAATCTTTTTTTTGGGGGGGGGGTTTCGAGACAGGGTTTCTCTGTGGTTTTGGAGCCTGTCCTGGAACTAGCTCTGTAGACCAGGCTGGTCTCGAACTCACAGAGATCCTCCTACCTCTGCCTCCGAGTGCTGGGATTAAAGGCGTGCACCACCACCGCCTGGCTCAAGCACAATCTTAATGTCATTTTTTGGAAGGCCATTTGCTTCCTTGGAGCATGGCCCTCTTCTTGGCCTGAAGTTCAGAATTTAGCTGATACTGCCTGGCCAGTGAGCCCCAGGACTACTCCTGTCTCCACCTCCCCTGAGTTGAGATCCCATACACCACCATGCCTGCCACTTTTCATGGGGCTTAAACACATGTCTTCATGTTGGTGAGGCAAATGTTTTACTGACAGAGTCATCCCTCCAGCCCTCGACTAGTAGGGTTTTTTTAAAGCACCAATACTAAGGCCGATTCTTTACTGTGACTAGGCATTCTGATAAGTTCTTAGCAATCACGTGCAGCAGGAGGAGACGCATGCTGAGTACGCTATGAACGCTTCTGACATTGGGACGGTCAGGACGCCATTACAAACAACGGAAAGGTTCAGCGCTCTTGATTGTAAATTGCACAACGGGCCCTTTCAGAAAGCCCTTGGCAGGCCACGGTCAACCCAGGGCTGCAGCAGACAAGGGAACACAGCTCAGCTGTGAACCACGCTTCTGTTTTCATTTACATTCGTGAGTCAGAGGAAACAAGGAGGAGCGGCCAGTGACGGGAACAACTGCCTTACATTGGGCTTTGGTTACCGAAAGACTCCTTTTCCTCCTTTTATTTAGTACAATTCATAACATCCCGTAGCATCCACAGATGAACTCACAGGTACATACCAACTCAAAGCTTTGAAGTTAATATTTCCCACACTAATTTTGTAAGTGTGGAATGTGAACGAAGTGAGGGCCTCCATCCCGCAGACATTGCCGCTCTTCCTGGTGTAAATCTTCCTGGGATGCTGGGAGGCTACTGACCCTGTAGCGCTGTGGGGTGTCGGACAAGGAGAAGTGTGGCCCTGTGCATCACCCTGTAGGGTTTCCATCTCACAGATCCACAGGCTCAGACACTCTTGGAATAGCCGGAAGTGGTTAAATAGTGAGGCTGTGATGACTTCTGACCCCCCCCCCCGACTTTTCAGCTAAGTTTATATGGTTTAAAATTTAATAAGATCTCAGTAAAGCCACTTTGTTGTTGTTTTGTCCCAGGCAGGATGGTTTCACTGTGTAACCAGGCTGTTCTACAACTTGTTATCCTCCTGCCCCAGCCTCCTGATGGCTGCTGGGATTAAAGGTGTGAGCTATGCTTCGTTCAAAATGTCTGAAAATTTAGTTGTCCACCCTTCCATTCCAGGAAGATAAAAAAAACAAAGCGCTACTTGCACATCACAGCCTGGCCAGGTCCTTTCCTGACTCCCCAGGCAATTTTAATACTGAAGTTGAGACCTAGGGAAGAGGCCTTGATGCTTTGTTTAATTGCGGAACTCCACCAGCTCATTTAGGAAACTGTCAATGGTTCATATTTGGGATGAAACTCATCTTGAGACGGTTATAATACCTATAATTTTCTTTCTTTTTAGTTAACTATTTTATTTTGAAAATTAAAAATTTATTATAATTTATTTATGTGTACCTGTATTTGGTGTGGAAAGTCCTTCTGTCTAAGTGTTGCTTTTATTGGTCAATGAATAAATCTGTTTTGGCCAGTGGCTTAGTAGAATAGAGCTAGAAAGGAATACTAAACTGAATGCTGTGAGAAAGAAGGCAGAGTTAGGGAGAAGCCTTCAGCTGCCACCAGGGACAACTGCCTCCACTGAAGCCTGCCGAAGCTTTGCCAGTAGGCCATGACCTCGTGGTGATGTACAGATTATTGCAAATGGGTCAGTTTAGGATGTAAGAGCTAGCCAATAAGAAGCTAAAGCTAATAGGCCAATTTAATTAATTTATTATTTTATATTTATTTTATTATATTATATAAAATATATTTATATTTTATACATTATAATATATTAATTTAATATAAGTTAAATTAATTTAACTAATATAGTTTCTGTGTGATTATTTCGGTTCTGGGCAGCCAGGAACAAACAAGTGGCCTCCCCCAACATGTATATATGTCTATATGGGTGCAGGTGCCTGAGGTTGGAGGCAGCTTTAGAAACTGGAATCTAGGTAGTTGTGAGCTGCTTGATGTGGGTGCTAGGAATTGAATTCAGGTCCTATGCAAGAATAATACATATTCTTAACCACTGATCCATCTCTTCAACCCCCAAAGATGTAATTTTTAAAATGTTATAGATTGTTAGTGCTTTTAAAAGGTAGTTAAGTCTCCCTTTAAAATGTATTCTATGGAACTCAACGCCCTGCAATTCAATACTTGCTAACCACATTTACACAAATGCAGAGAAATCTATCTTTAAAAGTCATTGGCAAACCTCCGTGAATTCAAGACCAGCCCAATCTGCATAGGGACATCCAGGACAGCCAGAGCTACATAGTGAAATCCTATCATGAAAAAACAGAACAAAACAAACAAAAGAGCCACAATCTTATACTTCTTTTTACCTTTGAATTTGTGTTTATGCTCTGCTTTTCTTTCCTTAATTTTTATTAATGGAATATATATTCTTGGTGTGGCATGAAATTATGGGTACAGTTAGAGATGTGGGGGATTATAAAAGCCTTTAACTAAATGTCCTAAGTGTTAAAATATCTTCTGAATTAATGTACTGTTGTTGATAATCAAACAAAATATAAGTTATGTTCGTTATGCAACAAAAAAGGGACAATACTTTTGGAGACACATCTCCTACTGGCTGTGCTGGCTTTCCTTCTACCATTCAGTCATATAATATTCCTGGGTTAATCTTTACAAAAAGGTGTCAAAAATTAGTGTGTATGTGGTATATGCACATATGCTTGTGTGTGGACACATGTGTGGCATGTACACATGTGGGTGTGGTGTATGCATATTTGTTTGTGTGTATATGTGTGTATGTGTATGGTATATTCATGCGTGTGGTATATGTGTGTGTGGTGTATGCACATGTATGTGTGTGTGCACGTGCGCGTAAAAGTGGGGAGTTGAAACTTTAACATCAGGGTCAATATATAGAGGTTGGCAGAGAAAGTCCAGAAAGGCCCCCCGCCCCCCACCCGCACCCCTGCTTTCCTGGGCTTCTTCTAAATGATCAGAGGAAAGTCCGCCAAATACAAAGGTGAGGGGCAGGACCAAGGGAAGGTCCTTTTATAAAGGGTTATATCTATATCTTGTACCCCAAAGCTTTTTGACTCCTTCCTCAGCTCTAGCTCATACTTGGGAGTTCTTTTTTTCTTATTAAGCTGTCTCTGTTTCTACTTCTAACCATGTGTCCTCAGTGTTACCCTTTGCCCTGGGACAAACAAACAAACAACAGCAACAACAACAAATCAGGAAAGATAACTTGAAAATCTCAGAAAGCAAATGGGAAAGCCACGTCTTTTAAGTGGAAGTCATAAACACGTGGGAAAATCCAGAGTGTCAAGGAAAACAGCTTAGGCCTTTGGATAGAGAGTGCTGTAATCTTTCTGACGCTGTGAAGGTGTGTCACTCGGACTGGCTTAATAAAAAGATGAATGCCCAATAGCTAGGCAGGATTTCTGGGAAGAAGATGCTGGGAAGAAGGTGGAGTCACCAATAGACAGAGGACAAGCAAGACATGCAGGAGGAGAGGCAACAGCCGCAAGCCATGTGGCAACAGATGGATTAATAGAAATGGGTTAGCTTAAGTTATAAGATCTAGTTAGAAACAAGCCCAAGCTAAGGCTGAACTTTCATAATTAATAATCAGTCTCCATGTCATGATTTGGCAGCTGGCTGGCAGGACAAAGAAAGACTCACTACAAGACAGAGAGAAGAAGAAGACAGCGTTGAGCTAACGGCGTGCGTTCAAAGGCTGTCTTGTTCCCGGTCTATGTCAGGTCCCCCTCTGTCATCCTCCACCTATTTTCTTGGGGATTCTCATCACTGAACCTGGACCTATCTGATTTGGTTAGAATGGATGACCTCATAGGCCCACTCGTTTTTGCCTTCCATCCCAGTACTCTATTTACAGCCTCGTGCAATAATTCCTGACTCTTACTTGGTGTTAGGGATCTGAACTTAGGTCCTCACTCTTGCACGGTGAGTGTCTTTACCCACTGAGCCACCTCCCAGTCCAGGGGCTACCATTTTTATAATTCTAGAGTAAACTTTTTTAAGTTCATGGGAGTAGAAGAAGCTCTGAGCCAGAAGCCACTTAACTCCTCAAACACCTTCTTTTTTGGGTTGCTGTCCTCTGGGTATGACACAGCCTTGGGTACATCCAGCTTCAGTTTCATCTTAACTGTGAACTGGGGATGTGGTGGTATCTGGATGTGTGCCAGGCACTTTAAACATGTGATTCATGTGATTCTTACCCTTACCTGTCTTCACTGTAAGCAGAGAAATATCAATGATTCATTTAATCAATAAGGATTTCTTGGGACTGGAGAGATGGCTCAATGGGGTAAGTGCTTGCTGCACTTACCTAGGGACCTGTGTTCAAACCCCACCATGTGCTTAAAAGCTTGGCACAGTCACTCAAGGGTCAGCAGCTCCAGTGTTGTGATCCTGGAGATATTAGGATCACTGAGGCTTGCTGGACATAGCCTACCACCAGGCTCATCATGAGACACAGCCTCAAAGGAATAAGGTGGAGAATTATACAGCAGAATGCATGGTGTCCTCCTCTGGATTCTCTGTGTATATTACCACATCCACATCTATACACACAATACATAGTGTGTATGTATATCACACACACATAGTATGTATGTATGTATGTATGTATGTATGTATGTATGTAATTCACACACATATACAGTATATCTGTCTATCACACACACATAGTTGATGTGGGAGTGTCATATATCAATCTGTTGATTTCATTGGCTAAGCAATAAAGAAACTGCTGGCCCTGATAGGTTAAAAGATAGGTGGGCGGAATAAACAGGATAGGATGCTGGGCGGAAGAGGAAGTGAGGTCAGACTCTGCTCTGCTTCCAGAGAGACCCGACAGCTCTGCTGGAGCAGAGACGCCATGCTCAGCTCTCCCAGGCAGCTGCAACCCACGATGGACTTAGGCTAGAATCTTCCCGGTAAGCGCACCTTGGGGTGCTTACACACATCATTAGAAATGGGCTAGTCCAGATGCGAGAATTGGCCTGTAAGGGTTAGAGTTCATGGGCCAAGCAGTTCTTAAATGAATACAGTTTGTGTGTTGTTATTTCGGGCATGAGCTAGCCAAGCGGCCGGGGTGTTGGGGACGCAGCCCTGCCGCCGCTTCGTATTTCAACACATAGTATGTATGTAATTCACACACACACACACACACATATAACGTATGTATGTCTATCACATACACACAGAGAAGGATTTCTTGGGCACCTTCTCAGTATAAAGCTAATGTGATATTGAACATGGCGGTATGATGGGCTAAACTGTTGTCGTTAGAGCAGGGCAGACTTAGGTGTGTGATGGGATGGAGTGGCTTGACTATACCCTCAGAATACCCTACCTCCTGGTGGGTATGGCCTTGTATAACCCCCTCCCATTTGTTCCATTGCTGCTCTGTGTGACCAGCAGAAGTGGTGTTGTATCTTCCTCTAGCTGAGTCTCTACTGAGTTCTCTCCTGGGATGGTGCTGGGGCAGGAAACGCCAGCACCAGGCTCTGTCTTTGCCTGTGGGTGTTTCCAGCACGCTTGTCACAGGGGACGGATTATCCTGGCAGGTGGTCCAGTGCCTAAGTACCTGGCTCGTGACAGTGTCCATCTGACAGTAGACTTGTTTATTTTGACATGCTAGCAGATCTTGTGTGACCTGTGTCCAGTGTTGCTCTGAGATGGTTGTTTCTGGAGAGCCCTGCCTGAGAGAAGAGTTAATGTGTTTGGGTAGGGATCAGATGAAGCATGGAGGAGGAGGCATCTGAGCCCAAGCCATGGGCTAAAGACAGCTTGCGACAAAGCCCAGAGCAGGGACAACTACCTGCCCTCCAGGGTAGAATGACAACAAGAGCCTGGGAGTGGGGGTGGGTGGGTAGTGCCTTTCCTGAGGTCCAAAGCATTACCCAAGCAAGGGCTCTGATGAGTTTAGAGAAAGCCGGTGGCCGAGACACTGTGGCACAGAGGTCTGGATAGTCCCCGTGATGTGGAGTGGAGTGAGTGGCACATCAGGAGTCCACACGGACCTCCGTGAAACTGAGGTAACAGTGTCTTAGCCTAATGTTAGGTCTGAGAAAGTCCACTCATTTTCAACAAGATGCACCCTGAGAACGAGGAGAATTTTCTAAACAGCAGGTTCTCCCTCAAGGTCAGACTGTAGTTCTGGTCTCCAGCTTTGATCCCCAGCTCTCTCTGTTGCCGCTCACTTGGAGGGAAGCCGGCTGCAGCTGCAGGCAACTGTCAGGGGAGACCCAGGAGAGGCATTAGGGAATTCTGCCAGCAGCCCGAGAGTGATTCTCCTTGGTGAGCTTTCAAGAACCTGCAGCCTTGCCACCGGCTTGACAAGCCTCCTGAGCGGCCTGGACCACACTGACTCCGGGTCTCCACCTGCAGGAGATGGGTATCTGTCCTAAGCTATTGAATGCAGGGAGGTTTAATTGGTTAAGTAGCCACAGAGAGCAAATACATGTAAGTCTAAGGATCTGTGGCCAGAAGACTATTTGGCAATTTTACCAACAAAGACATGTAAATTGGATTAGAGATGTGTGACTTACCCTTAGGATGCTGCTATCATACAGCTATTAGAAGGGATACACAAAGAGCCTGTAGCTTAGTTGGTAGAATACTTGCCTAGCACGGACAAGACTCTGGTTCTGTCTCCACTCCACACACCATGTCAAAACCCGATGTGGCACTGTGTATGCTTATAATCCCAATGCTTGGGAGATAGAGGCAGGAGAATCAGAAGTTCAGGGTTATCCTTGGCCACATAGCAAGTGTGAGGTCGGTCTGGACTACATGAAATTCTGTCTCGAAAAACCAAACACCCACCCCTAAACCAAGCCAAATTAAAACAACAACAACAACAACAAGCAAACAGCAATGAAACAACAAAACCCAGAAATGACTCTGCATTAACTGGCCACTGCAGCAAGAAGCTTCGCTGGACAAGGCAAATGGTGACACTAATTTATGTGTATAAATATAAGAAAAATTTCACAATGGTAAAAAATTAACCTTGTAACACCATTCAAACACATCAAACATTGTGTTGAGACTTCCTACAATGTTTCCACTCTTACCGCATACTGAATACACTCCTAATCAACATACAGCTTCTTGAAGCTTGGCGCCAACCTCTTTCATCCTTCACAGTTGTCATGGTGATCATTGTAAACATGTAGAATATTGTGGTATCAACAAGCCACAGCTCTCCCAGGCATTTGGGCAAGTGGTCCTATTATGTGTTATATATAACCTCGTGACAACCACAGACAGGCCTTTTCCACTCCCTTCCCCCTTGTTTCTTTTGGATTTGTTCCCAGAAATGGAATGAACTGAAATGAAAGATTTTTTTTTATTTTGTATTTTTTGGCTTTTGGTCAGTAAAGGAATGCCAACAGGAGAATGTACTAAGTGTGATCTGCTGCCTGCTTCTGACTAGGCTAGAGGTGTGGAAGGAAGGGGAGCCCCCTGCAGGGGTCTGGCACTCAGAGCTTTGATTGGCCTCAAGGACAGATAAAAACAATTCTGAGAGAAAGTAAAAGGCTGAGGAACAATGATCTGTTGCTATTTTATTGACAACCTGGTTTACGTCAGTAATATTACATTTATTTTTATGTCTATAGCTCTAAGGGTGTGTGTGTGTGTGTGTGTGTGTGTGTGTGTGTGTGTGAGAGAGAGAGAGAGAGAGAGAGAGAGAGAGAGAGAGAGAGAGAGAGAGAGAGAGAGAGAAGGGAAAGACCATTCAATCAACAGTCATTCTCTTGACACAGCCTACAACACCCTGGGAAGAGAGTGTCTGAGATTGTTGAGATCAGGTTGGCCTGCGGGCATGTTTGGAGAACTGCCTCAATTAAATTGATCCATGTGGGAAAACCCAACCCACTGTGAGTGGCACCATTCCCTAAGCAAGAGGTCCTGCGTTGTGTGAGTGGTGAAATCTAGCTGAGCACAGCAAAGAATCGAGCACGCACGCATTGATTGCTCTCTGCTTTCTATTGTAGCTGTGACGGGCCCAGCTGTTTAAGATACCTACCTGGGTTTTCCAGTAACACTGGACTGGAACCTGGAACTGTGAGCTAAAGAAATGGTTTCTTCCCTGAGCTGCCTTTTGTCAGGGTATCTTAGCGCAGCAATAGAAACGAAGCCAGAATAGGTGGAAACGCAGAGCTGCCAGCTTTCACGTTTGTAACCCTTTCACTACACAGCATTGTCTTGAAATTCACTTTGATTGTAAACTGGTATCACAGTTTATTGACTTGACTGACATCCAGCTTCTTCCAATTGGTAGTATCTGGGGACATGAGGCTGAAAACATACAGCCCCCACTTTCTCAGAAGCTCACTCATGCTGGCCCACAGACATCTCTGGATTGCCTCAATTGAACTTGAAACTTGGGCGGGGCTTGTTCAAGTTCAATCCAATGAGTTGGCCACCATAGTCTAGCTCAGCAACCTCCACTCCTGTTCGCTGTTCCTGTCCCTCTGCACTGTCCCCCACCCCCAGGTTGGCATTTGCATCTCCAGGAGAGCAGAAAACAACACATTCTGCATGTTCTTTCAGGAGAACTGGTTGTGAATCTGTGTACTCTTCTGGATATGGAACAAGGGTGTGGCCAATTTCTGCATCCCCATCCTTGTGGCCAGACAAAGCTGACCCCCAGCTTCCCTGCCACTTCCGATAGCACAGGAAGCCTGGACAGAGTCCTCTGCCAAGTCTCAAGTGTCCCTTTCTTTTCCAGTCCTCACCGCAGGGCAGGAATCCTGTTGCTCAAGGTACCTCCCTCCCCGCGTGCTGCTTAGGGTTTGTTTTTTCTCTCTCTCTCCATGTGGTTCTTAAAATAGGTGTGCAGGAACTGGCTGTGTTTTACTCACTGGGGGAAGGCGTCTTCAAGAATGGCAGAGACATCCTGGGATGGAGTCAGGGAACGGGAAGGCAGAGAGACAATTGTACCTTTGGGGTTGGTCATTCTGGTTGGGACATTACATCTAGTGCTAATGGCTCAAGCATTAATGAGCTGGGGGGTGGGGGGTGGAGGGCTGCAGAATGGAGACCTCTGTTCCTAGGAGTGGTCTGAAGTAGAGCAAAGATTTTTTTATCTCAAGAAATTTTTTTTCATGAAATCCATAGTAGCATAAAATGAACTGCCTTCAAATTTGCACTTCAGTGGTACCCAGTAATTTTACAACTTGGTTCAGCCACCATACTATCTAGGTCATCACCCCCAAAGAAAATCCTGTATTCATTAAGCTACTACCTATTCTTCTGTGTCTCAAGCACTTGGCAGCCACTGCCTGATCTGTTTCCTGACTGTGAATGTAACGGTTCTGGGTACTTCACAGGAGTGGACAGCCTCACTTGGCTTCTTTCACTGGTTGTGGTTTCAAAGCCCATCTCTTTGGTGGCGTGTATCAGGGCGTTTTTTATTTTAATGACTGTGGTAGTTAAATTAGAATGGCCCCCATAGACTCATGTATTAGAATCTTCAGTCACCAGGGAGTGGAATTCTTTGATAAGATTAGGAAGGATTAGGAGGTATGGTCTAGTTGGAGAAAGTGTGTCACTAAGGGTGGGCTTTGAAGTTTCAAAAGCCCATGTCAGGCCCAGACTCTCTCTCTTTCTTCATGTTGCCTGCAGATCAGGATGTAGCTCTCAACTACTTTTTCATCACCGTGTCTGCCTGCATGCCTCTATCGCTCCCCTCTGAAACTGTAAGCAAGCACCAATGCTTTCTGTTATGAGAGTTGCCTTGGTTGTGGTGTCTCTTCGCAGTGACTAAGACAACGATGGGATATATTCTGTCCCATGAATTGATCACATTTGTTATTTCATTCATCTATCAGTGGACACTGAGGTTGCCTCTACCGCTTGGCTACTTACAATGGGTGTTCATGCAGAATCGCTGGCTGTGCGGCTGTACCATTTTCAAATCATACTAACAATGTATAGCATCTCCACAGTCTCACTGCTTCTTGCTATTTTCTGTGTCTTTTATGACAGCCAGCTCCACGCATGTGAAATGCCTCACTGTCATTTTGATTAGCGCTACTTCAGTGTGAGCATCTGAAAGGGAAAGGCCCGAGCTTTAAATAGGCTAGATTAGATTCTAATCTCAGAGCTGCAGAGGGCTTTGGGATCTTTGGTCACTTCCCCAGACTCTCCCATTTTACAGACAATGACATCGGCATCCAGAAGTCACAAGGTCACACAGTAGTGGCTGAGCTAAGGCAGGAAGTCCAATCTCTTTGTGTGGGTTCAGACTACTCTTCACACATGTGTGTAGCCCGTGCATCTAGATCAGCCTTTCTTGGCCTGTGAGTTGTGACCCCCACAGGGGTAGCATACTATATATCCTGCGTAGCAGATATTTACATTACAATTCATAGCAGTATCAAAATTACAGTTATGAAGTAGCAATGAAGTAACTTTATGGTTGGGGCTCATGGTAGCATGAGGAACTGTGTTGAAGGGGTCAGAGCTAGGACGGTTGAGAATCACTGGAACATCTGAGCTCTGATTCTGAAGAAAACCTCAAAGCAGTTGGTCCATAATCTGCCTTATCTGTTTCCTGACTATGAATGTAACGGTTCTGGGTACTTCATAGGAGTGGACAGCCTCACTTGGCTTCTTTCACTGGTTGTGGTTTCAAAGCCCATCTCTTTGGTGGCGTGTATCAGGGCTTTTTTTTTTTTTTTAATGACTGTGGTAGTTGAATCAGATTGGCCCCATAGACTCTTGTATTAGAATCTTCAGTCACCAGGGAGTGGAATTCTTTGATAAGATTAGGAAGGATTAGGAGGTATGGTCTTGTTGGAGAAAGTACGTCACTAAGGCTTGCTGTTGGTTGGTATGGCTTGCTGCCACCCACCAACAGAGACAGGAGCGAGTCACTGGCTATAGAGTGAAGCCAGCAGGATTATATTCCAGCTAGCCTCCTTTGTCCTTCTAGGTATTAACCATCCCAGACTCCCATCTCTCCCATGGCTTAGTCTTTGACTTTCATTTACGGGTAAGTGGAGGATGGTTGGATAAGTGGGTATTTGGGTATATGAATGAGTGGGTGGGTGTATGACTATTCAGATGGGTGTTGGTAGAAGAGTGAATGGGTGCTTGGATTGATGGATGGATGGATAAATAGAAGGATAAATATATGTTTTGAGTGGATGGATGTACAGATGGATGTACGGATGGATGGATGTACGGATGGATGGATGGATGGATGGATGGATGGATGGATGGATGGATGGATGGGAGTCTGAGTGGATGAACAGATGGATAAATTAGTAGGTAGGTAGAAAGAAGGGTGGTCAGTTGAGTAGATGGATGGGTGTGTATTTGGGTACATGAACAGGTGGGTAGCATGGACAAGAACAACGTTTGGATGTATGCATTAGTGGATAGATGGTATATGGATGGATGTTTAGGCAACTGAATGGACACACAGTCAGAACACTTCCCCTTTGCTACCATCCTCTTCTTCCGCAGGTGAATTCTCTGTAATTCCTATTTCTTTGCTGGTGTTTACAGAAGGTAGGTTGCACTTATTTTGAGTGTCTGCCTTCTCAGGGTCCAGTCCCCTCGATTCTTCCATTTCTTCAGTGAGCTCCCATCCTCCTGTACCAATATCCTTATTAGTTTTGTCCCAGAAGCACAGACTTGTCTTAGCTCTCCCTTCTTTTTACAAACTTCCCTAAACTCATGCTTTTACTGGATGGACTGTTTCCCTTCTCTTTCCCATGGGTAGGCAAGTTCTTGACCACACCCTCCCTGACTCCAAATGCAGATCCTTGCTCATTCTTAATCCAATACTCAACCTTCACTTTCCTGGGTCCCCAAAATCAGCTCTCACGAGGTGAACTGCATGAGATTCGACTAAGCTCTCTTGCCCACCACATGGAAACTACTTGCCCCTCCCTCCCTGATCTCTAACAGTCTGCTCTCCTAGTCCCCCTCCTTGACACCTTTATCTCCTTCCCTAAGTCCTCACTGCCTAAACTTCCCCAAACAGCACCACCTACCAGGGACACGTGTTCAAGTCCTGGAGCCTGTGGGAAGCACTTCCCATCCAAATCACCGCCTATAGATGTTGTGATGCTTGGTTCCAGCTCTGGCCAAGGTATTGTATCATTTCTTGTTTTAGAAGCTACCCTATTTGCACGCCAGCAAACCCCACAGCACCATGTGTGGATTAACCCAGTCAACACTGGACACAGGATGAGTTAAGATTTTCTATTTTGCATATAGCCAATAGCAAGGTTGTGAGCAGCGGGAACCCCAGAGGATCTGAGATCCCCTGGAAACTGCCTTTCTGTTTTCCACTGTGTTGAAGCAGCCTGAAGCTCTCCCCAGATGCAGGCAGCTGACTTTGTACTTCTAAACCTCCAGATGATGATGTCCTTAGCTCTGAGAATTTTGTTGCCAGCATGAGGCTTGGGTCTCTGTCTGTTTTCTAGCACTGGGCAAGAGTCTCTGGCTGGAAACTTTCTTGTGACAGAGAGTCTTATACCAGATGCCGTCCAGATCCACCACTCTGGGGTCATTCTCGGGCTGTCTGGTGGTCTCCTAAGGGGGAGGTCTTGGAGCTATCTGCTCCCATCCGGAAGGCCTGTGCGTGTGTGGTTCATTAGTAGGAAGCTTTGTTCAGATGACTGACTGATTCTATGGGGCTTATTGTTTTATATTGAATTATTCTGTGATAAACATACGTCATTTGTGAAAGCCATCTCCTGACTTCATTTATCACATCAAAGCCAGTGTGGGGTAAGGTGTGACGCCCATGAAAGCTTGTAGGTGCCTTCCTCCCCTGCTGTGACTGGAACATGTCCCCTAAAGCTCATGTTTGAGGTCTTAATTCCTAGTGGACCAGTATTGAGATGAGGTTCCTGAGAGATTCGTGGCTAGCCCTGGGGACCAGGGTTAATTATCTCAAGAGTGGGTGAGTTTTGCTGTCTGGGAACTGAATTGGTTATCACTAAAGTGGGTATCAGTACACAGGCTGCTGGCCCCAGGCATTTTGTGTTCTCTGCACACACCTGTTTGCTTTTCTTCTTCCATCGTGAGTTAAGTCAGTCATGTGAAGCCCTTGAAGGCCCACCTCTCCGACATGTAGATAACTGGCCATGAAGTCCCCCCACCACGTGTAGATAACTGGCCTTGGACTTCCCAGATTGTGAAAGTAGGAACCAAAGTAAACTTCTGCCTCAGCTTGTATTCTGTTGTTGATAAGACAAGACCACAGGCTGGGCAAGTTGTAAAAGAAGTTTATTTTGGCTCATAATCCTGGTCTGATGTCAAGTGGCCACATCTGATAGTGGACTTCCTGCTGGCAGAGGCCCAAGGCCTCACACAGTGTCACATGGGTTCTCTCTTCTAGACAGACACTGGGTTTAATCCTGATGGCCCCACCCTAGTGTCCTCAGATAATCTTAATCATCTCCCCAGGCCCCACATTCACCCACCAGAGGTGGGTAGAGACCTCATCCTTAGCATTTCACAGTGGAGATGAAACTTCAAGAAGACTTTCCAGAGGGGAGAGGTCACATTGGAGCCATAGCAACCTCTTGTCTTTATAACTTATCCCGTCTCAAGTGTTCTGTCCAAGTGGCAGAAAACCATGCAAGGCACCCACTTCCTCCCCTCTTCTCACATGGCTAGGACACCTGACCTAGTCAGCGCTCTTCCCAGAGTGCCAGCCAAGCCATCCATCCATCTGTACATCCATCCACTCAAAACATATATTTATCCTTCTATTTATCCATCCATCCATCAATCCAAGCACCCATTCACTCTTCTACCAACACCCATCTGAATAGTCATACACCCACCCACTCATTCATATACCCAAATACCCACTTATCCAACCATCCTCCACTTACCCGTAAATGAAAGTCAAAGACTAAGCCATGGGAGAGACGGGAGACTGGGACAGTTAATACCTAGAAGGACAAAGGAAGCTAGCGCGAATATAATCCCGCTCATCACCATCCAGCTAACGCTTCAGCAATGCCTTCAAAGTTTGTCTGTGTGAAGTCTGGCCCGGCCACATGGCCGCTGCTTTTTACAAGTGGGCAAGCATTTTTTTCTGTGCCTGTGAAGTGACGCTGAAACTTACCACACTGAAAATTATTACTAAAGCTCCCCTATTCCCCCCAAAATGTCTTGACTTGGGTGTAAGCTATGTGGCCAGATAAGTTTGTGTGGATATTATGGTACCCCTCGCCAAGGTTCCCTGCAACCTGAAATGATCTCTTTAATCTTTCTCATTAACATAAATGAAGGCCATCAGTCATCTTTCACGACCTAACTCCATTTGTTGACCGTCACTGCAGGTTGTCTATGTCCGTCCTTTGCCACCCACTTTGTGCCACCTCCTTCCAGGTGAAGTCACAGCTGGTGACTAGCTACTTAGGGATGCGAAACCTCAACACCTTTGTCTCACTTTTGAACACCTCTGACGATCAGTCCCAGCTCCAGAGGGGAAGTATGAGAAATCTCAGTGGCTCTACATCGGGGCTCAGCTTTCCACAATCCCCAACCCTAACTCCCTTCTTACTGAAGTGTCACCTTCTGGGAGTTGCCCAGCATTCCTTCTGAGTCCCATCTCCCTCTTGATCTGTTTCCAGGGCGTTGGAGGCCAGGACTGTAACAGCTGTCCTTGTCAGGACTTCCCAGCTGAGTGCAAGTAACCTGAGGGTGGGGTGCAAGGATTGGCCATCCCAACTCGGGGTTGTATGTGAACTCGGGGTTTGCTGTGCTGGCTTTGGAGAATAGCACACACGCTGCTCATCCAAGCTCTGGGGATGGATCTAGACTGACCTCAAGTTTGATGTGGCTACCAAACTGGTAAGTTGGCAAGAAGACAAATTGGAGGCCAGGCTAGGGGTCAACTCCACCTCCTGCGCTATGGGAAAGTGGTACCTGGAGTGGACAGGGGGTCCCATTGAATGAGCACAGATGACTGGTGTCTGTGCCTGTGAGTGTGTGAGGTGCTGCTGACTACACCACCAGAAGACTCAGCCGAGGAGAACTGAGCCCTAAGGGTGTTGTCTCAAGTGACAAATTGCACAGCTTCAACCATTCTACTTACAAACTCAACGTCCTTACATTTTCATTTGAAACCGGAAGTGGAGTGTGTTCTTAGTGGTCATGTACTTAGGACGCAGGAGACTCAGGATTCACGGTCTAGCACTGCCCAGACCTTAGAAACACAATCCCAATACGTTCGATCAAATTCAGGCCAATGATGTAACATTTTGATCCCACCCCCCATTTATTAAATAGTTAAGTACAAACACCAGGGGAGGAAGAACAGCAGAGATATCTTTTCTCTGTTAGTATCTTCAGTGGTGTCTTTCCCTTGGGTTGTTTTGAATTTTCTTCTGAATCAGAGCCCCCCATTTTTACCCCCCAAATGAGATAGCAGATCAAGGATGGATCTGGCTGCAGAGGGGCCGCCAGGCTCTCTCTGGGTCCCAAAGGGCTAACTAGGAACCAAAGGAGACAGATCTGGTATAGACACAAGACCTCCTCTGAGGAGCTAAAGTCAGCTGCATGTGTGTTTTGGTTCTAGAAGATTCCAAGCACTGATTAGAAGAGGAGAGAGACAGTAGAAGGTTTTTTTTTTTCAATTGCTAATTGATTAGGAGGGCCAAGGTCATAAATAATCTCAAAGATGTTGTTAGAGCTAATAATTCCAGATTTTTTTCATTTCAGGAAGATAGGTCCCTTCTCAGAAAATTCCCTGGGAGTTTATTCCAGCATCAGAACTTCCCAGATTATAGGGAGAAAATGCTATGTATGTTCCATCCACTATGAGACCCCTCCATTCATCCCCACACCAGGGATCTGCTTCACTGGGACTCACCAATATTTCTGAAGCAGGTCACAGGCAGATTGTAAACAAAATATGCCAGGGCCCCTTGCCCGTGCCAGGTTTTATAAGGAACGATGCTTGGGGCAGGGCAGTCCGTCCTATTCCCTGTGGTGCATCTCTGGGAATTCCAGTTTGGGGCATGGCTGGTGCAGAGAAAAAGATTGTGGACCTGGATTGCGCTCTTCCAGCACCATGCTGACAGGAAAACAGCCAGTTCCCAACAGTGTGTGAAGTTGGGGTATCTTAAATGTTACAGTCTCTAAGGGAGAAGCAATGACCATACAATGGCCTGGATGTGAAGGACACACTGGATCAGCATCTGTTTGATACCCACCACCAGCCTCCTTTGAAAAAGGAAACTGGAATCATGCATGCCAGGTACCAAAGTCAGGCTGCCTGCATGAAAACCCAGGATCTGCATCCAAAACCCCAAGCGTTCTGTGTAGCCTGGAAGCCTATATTGAGCACCTAGAGAATCATCTGAGCAGTGTGATGCTCCCCGGTCTGAACCACTTCCATTTATGGGGGTGTGTACTTAAGACCCCCAGTTTTAGTCTGCTGCCTCACCTCCTCCCAGTACCCGACATTAGTCTCACCCACAGTGACTGATATCTGTCACAGCAGGGCCTCAGGAATGTTCTGTTTAGTGTGTGTCCACTTGCCACCTGGGAAATGGGACCCTCAACTGACGAACTGCCCAGATCAGATCGGCCTCTGGCCATGTCTGTGAGACATTTTCTTAGTTGATAATTGAGTAGGAAGGCCAAAGCCACAGTAGGTGGTACCACCCCTACGCAGATGGGCCTGGCCTGCATGAGAAAGCTATCTGAACAAGCCAGGAAGTGTGTTCCTCCATGGTCTCTGCTTCACCTCCTGCCTCCAGATTCCTGTCTTGGCTTCCTTCAGTGATGGCCATCACTTGGAGCTGTAAGATGAATTAAACACTTCCCCTGAGGTCGCTTTTGGTCAGTGCTTTGTCCCAGTAACAGGGAGGCTTCCAGAACAGGAGCCATCTCTAGTACTGGGGTTCGGAGACTGCCAGGCCTGTGTCCCCCGGCACACTAAGAAACCACTTACCCTTGATTCCTTCTCATCCACCAAGAAGAGTGCGTTCTCCTTTCTGAATATTCTCCAGCCTGTCCAACTGAGAGACATCAGGAAGCCCTGGGCACCTGCATGCCCACAGTCTCCACGCTTGGGTGCCATAATTACCTGGTACTCTTTTTCAAATACCTCCCCTGAGGTCTACAGTAGTGTCAGGCTCCCCCCACAGGCAGGAGGAGGGTGCCCAAGCTCTGCGGCTCAGTGCTGACTGGGCAAGCGTGAGCCCCACTCCGTCTACCTTGGAAAGTGACAGACTCAAACCAACGTGCAGATGCAACATTGTATAGCCCTGGTTCTAGACAGGAGCTCCAGCTCCAGGCGCTTCCAGGCCGCTGCGGTCACTTCCTCCCTTTGTCAATGTATATGCGAACACTGCCAGGCTTCTGGTTTCTCACGTCCACACCTTGCCCACACCCTGCATCGGCCTGGCTGGGCAATCACCACCCAGTTGGCCCCTGTCCTGAGTGAGTGTGGTCCAACTGTTTCAGCCACGCCCTGTTGAGATCTCAGAAACAATAAAGCTCCCTTGGTGGTGGTCAGCCTCATGTGTCTGACACCTGCCATAGCTCCAAGTTGACTTGTTTGGGCAACAGCCTGATAAAGTTCTTAAACATGGTAGAGGAGGGGGTTGTGTCCACTTGCTAAGTCTTGGGATTCTGTATAGGAACTGGTTGCCTAGCTGTTCAGCCTGTGCAGAGAAGGCTTCTCCCCTCCTCCCTCCTCCATGGCCACCACATATGTCCTCCTGAGTCCAGAGAAGACCCTGGAACCCCATCAGTTCTTAGGGAGTGGCTTGCATGGGCATTTTTATGTTCTTCGTTTTCTCAAAGATGAGCCACTGTGGCTCTGAGGGTAATATATCCCGGGGACATTCTCAGCCCCCACACTGCCCACAGGACATGGGTTTCTGTTCTGTTTAGAAATTAGGTCACATTTGGAATCACCTCAGAAGGATCCACAGCTTGTGGGCTTCCTGTCTCATCATGCTCCCGTCTTCTCAGGCTGTAAACTGGGAAGGGAAAGAGGGAATTACACATTGTAAAATATTGGAAATGTCTGAAGATTAGAATCAAGATTCTGCTGTAGGAGCCTTTGACGCTGAAGTCCAGCTGTGCCGTTTGCTGGCTGTGTGGCCTTCGAAGAGTTGCTCAACGTCTCTGGACCTTGGCACAGAATGGGGTGGTGGTGGGCGGAATAGAGTGGATTGCAAAAATGATCACGGACCTGTACTCACCACTTGCTAAGACCTTTACCGTCCTGCCCATCACAAAGGATGCCCGCTTCCCCTCCCTCCCAGAATCTGGGCTTAGCTACCTCCCATCAAATACTGGGTCAGCATATATCTTCAGACAGAATCTGTGAAGTGCACTGCTTATCTCATGGGTGGAACAGGATAGCTACAGCCTGCTTTAAAAGGTAGATGCATGTCCCTGCAGAAACAGCAGCAGGAAGGACGCACTGTATATTCACGGCACACCTCTAATGTCCCAGGGAGCTGCTACAGTACACATTTCATTGCTGACCTTTTGAAGTTTTGTTTTGTCTTCAGTTGTGTGTGTATGTGTGCGTGCACGCACGTGTGTACATGTGTGAGCATGCGCACAAATGAGCTCAGATGTCTGCTGAAGCCAGAGCCACCAGGTCTCCTGGAGCTAGAGTTACAGGTGGTTGTGAGCTTCCCAAAGCAGGTGCTGAGAACCAGACCTGAGACCTCTGCAAGAGCGGCGCATGCTCAGAAACTGCTGAGCTGTTTCTCCAGCCCCTTCACTGCTGAGTATTAAGTACATGTGAGTTCTTAGTATACTTTGGACACAAATACTTTGTTAGATGTAAGTATAGATATTTCACCTGTAACTTCCTTTCCCATAATGGTATCTTTAATTTATTTTTTACATATTTATTTTGTGGAGTGTGTATATGTGTGTGGGGGGTGTGTGCTCATGCCGTGACATGCACGTGGAGATCCGAGGACGACCCTCAGGGGTCAGTTCTCTCCTTCCACTGGTGCAGATCCCAGAAGTTGAACTCAGACTATCAGGCTTGACAGCAGGCGACTTTATCTGCTGGGCCATCTCTCCAGACCTTCATGGTATCTTTTGAAGAGTTGAAAATCTGAATTTTATAAAGTCCATTTTATTTTTATTTTATGTTTAATGCTTTTCTGTCTTATATTTTCCCCTACTGAAGGCTCATAACATGTCTCCTGATCTCTTCTGAAGTTTTATGATCTTGGCTTTTAGCTCTATGATTCATTTAAAATAAATGTATTTCTGCCTCTGATGGCTAAGGGTTCATTTTCTCGCCTTAAATAGCAAGTTGCTCTACCGCTGTTTGAAAAGACCCCTTGTGGCATCGCACCAGGGACTCGGTAGAAATTCAGGTGACTGTGTGGATCCTTTGTCACTTGGCTCATAAGCTGTGGGCGGTGATCCCTTTTAAGGTGTCACATCACTGAATGTGGGGTAGTCAGAGATTTCGGCAGCAGCAAGAGGCTTCTGAATACCCAGTGACCCCAGATTCATTCCAAACCAGCCATGCAGTGAGCCCAAGGCGTTTCTGGCAGCGAGCACTGTGTTGCGTCGCGTGACTTCTCTGCGGCCTTCCTTCTGAGCACGCAGCATGCACATTGACACTGGGACTCCCATCGGGCTGTGCAGCACCAGCGAACCCATCTGCAATACTTGCATCATATCTGAGTATCTGTGTGCGGTGAATCACTTTGTTTTTACTGTGCAGCAAAATTTCCTGCTCTTGTAGAAATTTAATGGTTTAATTACAGAAGTCATTCTGAGATTCCCCTACCACTATCACTGTGCACGAAGTAACACATCAGTCTATCTTTAGTCTGCCTTGTGCTGGAATGTTTGCCTTTAAAAATAACTTTTTGAGTTGCTAGCTTGAATTTTTAAACTTAATTAATTTAATTTAATTTTGGGACAGGGTTTCTCTGTGTAGTCCTAGCTTCCTACTCTGTAGACCAGGCTGGGCTCAAATTCAAGAGCTCTGCCGGCTGGGCGATGGTGGCGCACGCCTTTAACCCCAGCACTCGGGAGGCAGAGGCAGGCAGATCTCTGTGAGTTCGAGACCAGCCTGGTCTCCAGAGCTAGTTCCAGGACAGGCTCCAAAGCTACAGTGAAACCCTGTCTCGAAAAACCAAAAAATAAATAAATAAATAAATAAAATAAATAAATAAAAATAAGAGCTCTGACTGCCTCTCCCTCCCAAGTGCTGGGATTAAAGGTGGGCACCACCTGCCTGGCTTTGAATTTTAATAAAAAACAAACAACAACAACAGAAAACTTCAAATGAACCTTGGCTTGGGGTTGGCACAGACTTTCCAATGAGTCCTGAAACTATTTTTCTGCCATTTTGTACTATGGGAAGGGATGTCCTCAGCATTGATGTTTATGGAAATAAAGTATAAATCATTGTTGAACAGTATTAAAGTACCAAATTTTCAGGCAAGATCCAGTTCTTTATGTAAAAATCAACGAGAGATACACCTCATCAGTGTGCAGATTTGCTCTGGCATCAATAGATAGTAAAGTTGTATATATACAAAATAATCATTGTCAAATAATTTCTTCTGGACCTATTACCATAAGTGCTTTGTTTATCTGTTTTATTCACTTATATACACAAGGCCAGGTAGAGAGTTCCCAGGGATGAAGGGGTCACAAGTAGAGAACCTGAAGATTCCACTCCAACAAGTCAACATGGTTTGGGCAGTTGAAAACCACAGAGGTCCCTAAACCAGGTGGCGGCTAGCCTTGCCCCTTCCAACAGCTCATAGGAAAAGCCCTTCCTCCCTGTTGTAGGCCCTGGTAGCCCCAGGCTTTCCTGGGCTTGTGGCAGCTTCGCTCTAGCCTGCCTCAGCTTTCCGTGCCTGTCTCCCCTGGGTCTTGTGTACTTGATGCTTTGGGGCACCAGCCATTGGACTTAGAGCCTTCCTAATTCCAGTCTACTCTTATCTCATCAAAGACCCTGTGTTAAATAAGGTCACAACCAGAGGTTCCAGGCCGGGACAGATGACATTCTGCCTCCACACTTACGTTGCACTGACCTATTTGTTTACTTCCTGCCTCTTTTGCGGTGCTGGGAATCGAACCGAGGGTCTTGCCCATGCTAGGTGAGTACTCCATTCCTGAGCCTCAGCTGCCAGCCCTATTCATTCTTCCCTAATGCTGATACCACACTCCCTTGACCAACTTCAGCTCTGGGGCGTGTCTTCATACCAGCAAATGGCCCACTTAGCTCTCTTTTAGAAAAGGGTAACTTTTTTTTTTTAAGACAAGATCTCCCTATTGCCTGGAATTTGCTATGTAGATCAGACTGACCTCAAACTCATAGAGATCCACCTGCCTCTGCCTCCCAAAGTGCTGAGATTAAACTCATGGGGCTCTGGAAAATTCTTTTATTTTTATTGTTTTTATTGAGCTATATATTTTTCTGCATTCCTTTCCCTTCCTCTCCCCTCCCCTTCTACCTGTCCCATGGTCCCCATGCTCCCAATTTGCTCGGGAGATCTTGTCTTTTTCTACTTGCCATGTAGAATAGATCCAAGAATGTCTCTCTTAGAGTCCTCATTGTTATCTAGGTTCTCTGGGATTGTGAATTGTAGGCTGGTTTTCTTTGCTTTATGTCTAAAAGCCACTTATAAGTGAATACATATTATATTTGTCTTTCTGGGTCTGGATTACATCACTCAGTATGATGATTTCTAGATCCATTCATTTGCCTGCAAATTTCAAGATGTCATTATTTTTCTCTGCTGTGTAGTACTCCATTGTGTAAATATACCACATTTTCCTTATCTATTCTTCAGTTGAGGATTATTTAGGCTGTTTCCAGGTTCTGGATATGACAAACAATGCTGCTATGAACATAGTTGACCACATCTTTGTGGTATAATTGAGCATCCTTTGGGTATATACCGAAAAGTGGTATTGCTGGGTCTTGAGGTAGGTTGTTTCCTAATTTTCTGAGAAATTCCCACATTGATATCCAAAGGGGCTGTACTAGTTTGCACTCTCATCAGCAATGCAGGAATGTTCTCTTTGCCCCACAACCTCTCCAGCATAAGTTGTCATCAGTGTTTTTGATCTTGGCCATTCTTATAGGTATAAGATGGAATCTCAGAGTTGTTTTGATTTGAATTTCTGATGGCTAAGAATGTTGAGCATTTCCTTAAGTGTCTTTCAGCCATTTTAGATTCCTCGGTTGAGAGTTCTCTGTTTAGGTCTGTAACCATTTTTTTTTATTGGATTATTTGTTCTTTTGATGACCAAATTCTTGAGTTCTTTGCACATTTTAGAGATCAGTCCTCTGATGTGGGGTTGGTGAAGATTTTTTTCTATTCTACAGGCTGCTGTTTTGTCTTGTTGACTGTGTCACTGCCTCAGGCTTCCTCAGGCTTGCTCGGGCCAAGGTCACTGGCTCAGACTTGTTCCTACAGATGTCCCTGGCTCAGACCTGCTCCTTTGGAGGTCAATGACTGGCGCCCGGTCCCACAGAGGTCTCTGTCTTGAGCCTGCTCCCTTGGTTGTTGCTCCTTTGTACCTGTTCCTGTGGAGGTCACTGCCACTCAGAAATTGGTAACATCTTAATGGAAAGACTAAGCTTCTCAACACTCAGAAATTCTAAGTATCAATGTACGTTGATTGTATGTGTTGACAGACTTTACTGATTCCTGCACTCTCATCTCTGTATTATCTTCTTTGTTTCTCTCTTCCCTTCCTGGGTATGATCTGCCTACCCTATTGGGGGGCTTCTCTACTGCTTTCAATATATTATTATTTTAATGTTAGCGCCTATGTGTGAGAGACAATATGGAATACTTGAACTTCTTCACATTCTCCTGCAAATGACAAGATTTCATTCTTCATTTATGGAGGATCCTGAGGTTTTTATATCTCCATTTATATACCAACTTTATATAGTTTCTGCCTCCATTTATTGTCTCTTTCCTGAGCAAGAATGATGCCTTCTCTGACCCCTCTGGAAATCGGAAGCATGTTTATTTGATAATTCTGTAAGATTCCATGACCCATAAATTTTTCTTCACTCCGAGTGAAGATTTTTAGATTCTGACCACGCCGCATATTTGCTGACTCTTACTTAATATTAATTTTCCATGTTGTTCTGATGTTTTATGGGTGTAGTTTACTTATTTATTACATTTGAATTAATGATCTGAGAATCTCATGTGCGTCTACAAACAATTTTGATCATAAGCACTCCCACTCCTACCCCAGCTCTTCCTGACTCCTCCCATGACTCCCTCCTACCTTCATGTCCTTTAAGAAGGATTCAGTGAGTTCAATTATGGTCGCTTGTATGTGAAAGGGTATGTGGCCATCCACTGGAGCATGGTTGACCAGAGGGCCAACCCCCTGAGGTAACTGACTCTTCCTTCCCAGGAGCCATCAGCTGCCGACGGTCCTCACCTAGGCCTGGGGAACCCTGTGTCCCTCCCACCAGCTGGGATGCTGACTGTTTTGAGATCGTGTAGGTCCTGTGCAGTCACCTGCAGCTGCCGTCACTCCTGAGTGCAACGGTCCTAAGTATCCAGAAGTCACTGTTTCTCTTGGGATGTCCTCTTTGTCCTCCAGTTCTTACAATCCTTCTGTCCCTTCTTCAGTGTTCCCCGAGCCTTGCGGGGAGGGGCTGTGATGTGAAAGTCTGATATTTTATTGACAAACTAAATAGTATTATCAAATATGGAGTTCACAACTTGTGCCCTAGTCCACGTCTGCCCACCCATGCTCAATAAGGGTTGAAAGGCTCAGATAAATAGCGGAGAGGGGAAAACAGGTTTGTTCAAGATGGTCACCTTGGGAAGAGGGACAGAGGTCCAGTGAATCTCCTAAGTCCATCTTCGGGGTCCTGAAGTGGGGCTGAAGATTAAGGAAAGCCGGGGATATGCACAAGTTCCTTTCTGGCTAGGTCCCTTTCCTTCTCCCAGCATGAGATTCTTGGGGACAGTCCCATTTCTTTGGGGCTCACCATTGTGAGACTGAGGACATAGGTGTGTGTCTTTAGTATAGCTTCATTTCTGCCTGATTGATCGCAATAGTAAAATTGAGTTTCTTTTGGAGGTGACTATTTTTTTCACTCTTTTGGTCTCGGTAACATTTTCTTATTTTTGAGCCAAGGTCTTATTGCCCTGGCTGGCCTAGAACTTGTTATGTAGGCCAGGCTGACCTTAAACTCACAGAGATCTACTGCCCTTGCTTCCTGAGTGATGGCCGACTCTTGTCTATTGATGGCATCAAAGACGCCATGACCCAGTTACAGAGACAGTGGGAGTGAAAGGGCCTCAGGCAGCTGCTGAGTTTCTTTGATCCAGCTACCGCCAGACTTCCCTACTTTATAGACTCTAATAAAGCTAGGAGGTCACCAGTGTGGGATAGCAGGTTTTAATTTCTCTGTCCCTTGTGTGAATTGTGTACCATATCTCTATTCTGACATGGGTCAAAGCCTAAGTCCCCCCGACACACACAAAAACTCCCTGTAGGCACATGAAATGACCTGGCCAACCCTATCGAGCTAGTGAGGTGTTTTTTGGTTTGGGTTAGGATGTGGTTGCTTTAAGTCCATTGAACCCATAATTGTTTATTGCAGTCTGCTCTGTTTGCTTGGCCAGATTTGGGGTTGGAATATTGCAACAGAGTGTTCCGAAGGAATGCAGACACTCCTAATAAGGCAAGGTAACATTTGTGTGGTTAACCTTCCCCAGGCGGCACTCTGCAAGCCCCTGCAGCCCTAAGAAGGTTGTTGCTCCTCAGTACTGTGTATGCTCTAGCAGACAGATCCCCACAGCATTAGTATTTTCCACCCAGCAGCTCTGCTCAGATTTAAGGGGGGGTCTGCTTGCAGCTGTGGGGAAGATCCGTGACTATCCTAGCGGGGGTACTCAGAATGGTGGTGGAGGTAGGAGCGGGTATTTGGCTTTGGGATTTTTATTTTTAGCATAGAGATGTGTTCTGGCTTGCTGGGGCTGCTGTACAGAAACACCATGGGCTGGGCAGTACAAAGGGACATCCATTTGCACCTAGTCCCAGAGGATGGAGGCAAGGTCCTCCCCTCCCAAGGCCACTCTCCCTGCGTTACAAACTGTCACCTTCCCAAGATCTTTTATGTAGCATAGAATCCTGGGATCTCTGTGTGCCTTAATTCTATACTGGTTTTTGTTTGTTTGATTGATTTTGTCTGTTTGCTTTTGAGACAGGAACATAGTGTGGCCCATGCTGGCCTTAGACTCACAGTCGTATGGTTCAGCTTTCTTTATTTTTGAAAGATTTTTTTTTTATATGTATGGATGTTTTGCTGGGATTGCAAGCACCTGCCACATGGCTGGCTTCTGGGTCTTGTGCTACTGACTGAGTCATTGTCCCAGCACAAGGCTGAGCAAGTTCAGAGGCTTTGAATCTATGTAAGCACACCTTAAGGGACCACTTTTCTCTTTATTGCTACTCTTGACATTTTGTGTTTTGGGAAGTCATATATGTTGAAGGTACAGACTAGCTCTTAATGGATGAGTTGTCTCTCCAGTACCAACCTGAAGCTTTTGGAGCACTGACTTTTTACTATGAGCAGAAAACCTACACTTGACCTCCCAGGACGGGTCCCAGTCAAAACACGGGCACGCTGCCAATGCTGTCCAGAATTCCCCACTGCGCATGTACGGCAGATGAGCCACGGGTTGCTTGTTTAGAATTCCTAAGGCATCTCCGAGGTAAAGGTGGATATTCCTGGAACATTTCCTGTCTCAAACCTTTTAGGTAAGAGATACTTAGCCCGCGTTTTGAACATTACAACAAACCACAAGAAAAAAAAAAAAGCAAAACAAAACCCAACAAACCCAGCATACACTCAAGCAGAGCAAAAGGTTCTTTAGAGTGGCGGAGTAACCCAGACAGTGGGCCCGGCCTACATACCCACTCTGCTCATTTCTGTGCTGCCACACTGTGTGTGGGCATCAACCATGACCTGCTTTATTCTACCTTCCCATCTCAGTAGACCCTGCTTTCGCATCTGGCACATAGTAGGACCAAATGAGGGTCTGAGTTAAAAAAACAAAACAAAACAAAAACAAGCAATCTGCAATGAGTTTTTATTCAGCCATTAAGAAAAATGAAATTATAAAATTTACAGGAAGGAAATGGATGAATCAGGAAAATGCAGTTTTCAGAAAGACACATATTGCATCATCTTTCTCCTATTTGGATCTGAGCTTCTCAATTTCATATGTGCATTTCTTCCTGGGAGTGAGGGAGAGAGAAGAGGCCAGGAAACAAAGACAGGGCCCATGGGAGAGGACAGAATTACTTTCAGTAGATAATTATGTTATATTCAACCTCAATAAATGTTATCTACGCTGCATTTAAAACCTAAATTTGGGTTGTGTTACTATCTGACCATTTAGGAAAGAGCTTAAACTCCTGCTTGTTTTATGTTAAGAATTGCTGTTCAGAGCTGGGTGGTGGTGGCACACGCCTTTAATCCTAGCACTCAGGAGTCAGAAGCAGGCAGATCTCTGAGTTCGAGGTCAGCCTATTCCACAGAGTGAGTTCCAGGACAACTAGGACTACACAGAGTCTTATAAAAGAAGAGAAAAGGAAGAAAGAAAGAAAGAAAGAAAGAAAGAAAGAAAGAAAGAAAGAAAGAAAGGAAAAACTTGCTGTTCAAATTCATTTCCAGATTCACCCTCCCCTTAGTAATGCTACTAAGAATACTGTGGGGTTCTGTTTTTTCATATTTTATACATTTAACTATTTCTACTGAGGCTTGTTTGTATTTGGATGCTGCCCATGGCTCATTCATTTTCTTGTGGATTTAAGTCTTCTAACATAAAACTTAAAGATATATGTGTATATATACATATATTTGTTAGAATATATATTTTGTTAGAATATATACATATACACACACACACACACACACACACACACACACATATATATATATATATATATATATATATATATATATATAGAGAGAGAGAGAGAGAGAGAGAGAGAGAGAGAGAGCACATTGTGCAGTACCCACACACACCAGGAGAGGGCATCAGATTCTCTGGAGCTGGAGTTAACAGCAGTTGTGAACCACCCAATGTGCGTACTGGGAACTGAACTCAGGTCCTGTGGAAGAGCAGCCAGTACTCTTAACCCCTGAGCCCTCTCTCCAGCTGCCCCATTCCCCATTTTTTAAAAAGATGTCAATCTTACCAACGAATGTTCTTTTTTAGTTTTCTCAAAACAAAAACTTCCTTGACTCCTAAGAGGCAAATGTCCCATATGCTTGGTTCTCCTAGCTGGTGGGTGGGCCGGTGAGAGGCAGGCACCACTGTCCCAGAACAGCCTTGCCACTCAGAGAGAGTCTATGGGCCCCAGGCCTGCTGCCAAGTGCTTCTTTGTATTATTTAAAATTTTAATATTTTATCCATCATGGGATATTTTGGTACCAATTTTGACCTTAAAAACCATTACTAAGACTCACATTTATCTTTTTTAATTTTTAAAAAGACATATTTTTTAAAAAGATGTGTTTATTATATATTCAGTATTCTGCCTGAATATATGCCTGCAGGCCAGAAGAGGGCACCAGATCTTATTATAGATGGTTGTGAGCCACTATGTGGTTGCTGAGAATTGAACTCAGGACCTCTGGAAGAGCAGAAAGTGCTCTTAACCTTTGAGCCCTCTCTCCAGTCCTATTTTTACTTTTATTATGTGTATGTGTCTTTATGTGGGTGTTTACAGAGGCCAGAAGAGGGCATCAGATCTCCTGGTGCTGGAGTTACAGGTGGTTGTGAGCTACTTGCTGTGGATGTGGGAACTGAATTCTGATTCTCTGTAAGAACAGTACGTGCTCCTACCCATTAACCCATCTCTCTATCACTGTTATTATTACTATATATTATTAATATTTTAAGAGTGTCTCATGTATCTCAGGCTGGCCTTAAACTTGCTATGTAACTGAGGATGACCTTAAACTCCTGATCTTCCAGCCCCAGCTCTGAGTGCTGGGATGACAGGCATGCACAGGTATGGTGACACCAGGTTTATCCAGGGCTGAGGATTGAACCCAGGACCTCATGCTTGATAGACAAGCAGTCTATCTGCTGAGCTATATTTCCAGACCCCAAATCCCATTTATCTTGGTGCCCATGCTCTGGATACCAGCCAAGGGTACCCCTTAATTCTCCGAGGAGGTCTGTTTTTAACCTGCCTGGTCCCTAACCCTACATGTCAATCTCAATACTTGCTAATAAACCATGTGTGATGCTTGGTTTTTGCCATCTAGAACCATTTCAGTGAGGGACTCTCTAGATTGGTTGGCTAGTGGACGTGTCTGAGAGGTATTCTTAATTGTGTTGAGGTAGAAAACCCTACCCTGAATGTGGTGGTACCATCCCCTAAGCTTGTGATCCCCGGCTGCATGGGAATGGAAAACCTGAGCTGAGCAGAGAGCGTGCAGGCCGTTATTCCTCCCTACTCTAGGATGTCATGTGACTAGCCATCCCAGCTTCTATCTTGATTTCACATGATAGACTGTAACCATGGGTTATGGTAAGCCAGGTAACCTCTCCAAGTTCCTTTATAATCAGTGTGTTCATCACCTCAGAAATGGAGCTGGGAAACCACGTGGATGCCTGTAAAGCCGGGATGCCACGCGAATGCCTATGAAGTCAGACACTATGTGGATGCCTGTAAAGCCGAGATGCCACGTGGACGCCTGTGAAACTGGGATGATGCCACATGGATGCCTGTGAAGCCAGGACACCACGTGGATACCTGTGAAGCTGGGATGCCACTTGGATACCTTTGAAGCTGGGACATCATGTGGATGCCTGTGAAGTCAGGACACCACGTGGATGCCTGTGAAACCGGAACGCCACGTGGATGCCTGTGAAGTGGTCTTCACTATTCACAGGTATCTCTGTTCCTGTCCTCACTGCCTTACTTCATTTACAAATCGGTGACCAGGTAGCCAGGAAAGCAGGTGGCTCACAAGTCCTTTCCAGAAGCCATCTTGAAGGTAACTTCAGTAACTGCCCAAATCATCCACCACTGTTTGTTCTTAGTGAACCCCACATTCTTCTGGGTTATGCCCTTGGGCCTTTCTCTATCCCCCATTTCTGGAACTCTTCTTTTTCCCTCTCCTGTGTCAAGTCACCAGGATTTCAGCTTCTAACTGGCAGTTTTTCTGGGAATGGCAGGTGGTGATGGCATTCTGAACCCCCAGTTTGTATGCTCAGCTTTGGGGCTTTATGGCAGGTTCTTATGGGACCATCCTTAGCCTGATTAGATAGACTCCTCTTGGTGTGTTGTGTCCCCCCACTCCTGGCTGCCTTTTCTTACTTGAAAGTCCCCAGCAAAGAGTCAGTCAACACAATTCTCCACAGCTCTCATGACAACCGCTTCTTTCTCATCTCTACACTGAGTGTTTGTGGCTGGGCTTGTGGTCCAGAGAAACCCCAGTTTGTGTGGTTCAAGCCAGAAGTCACCTAGATTGGTACAGAAATAGGGACCACACTGGTCTGAGGCTTATTATCCACAAGCAGGAAAGACTCACAGCACGCCAGAGAGGGGAATACCGTCCCCAAGCCCGGCCTTCCTGAGGGGAGTCATTTCCCCATCATGTTCTTGAATTAATAATGGCAGCGGCTCCCCAAGGGAAGCAGCCGCTTTCAGTAAAGCTTCAACGCGTTCTGATTGCACACACAAGGAGCTGATGCCTGTAAGACTGCAGGCTGGGCCTGGACATTCTCAGGGCTGTGTCTTGCTCCATTAGAAATGAAGAATGAAAAGAAAGGCATGTGCATTAAGTTGATTCTCTGCTTAGCACTCAATAGACACTTGAGACATTTTGTTGATTGGATGGGTGCACTGGATCTCGGGGATCGCAAATAGTTTGAGACTCGGAAATCTACTTTCTCCCTCCTACATCTTTCTTTCTCTCTCTCTCTCTCTCTCTCTCTCTCTCTCTCTCTCTCTCTCTCTCTCTTTCTCTCTCCCTCCCTCCCTCCCTCCCTCCCCTCCCCTTCCCCCTCCCCCCCCCTCCTTCCTCTCTCTCTCTTTCTCTCTCTCTCTCTCTCTCTCTCTCTCTCTCTCTCTCTCTCTCTCTCTCTCTCTCTCTCCCTCCCTCCCTCCCTCCCTCCCTCCCTCCCTCCCTCCCTCCTTTTGCTTTTGGTTTTTCGAGACAGGATTTCTCTATGTAGCCCTGACTGTCTTAGATCTCACTCTGTAGACCAGGGTGACCTTGAATTCAGAGATCTACCCACCTCTGCCTCCCAAGTGCTGGGATTATAGGAATGGACCACCATTTCCTCCTACATGTCTCGCATTTCTTGGGGCATCTCTGTGGTGGCTTGAAGTTGTAAGCTTGGCCGCTTTACAAGTGTCATTGACACTCCGTAAAGGACCAGGTAGGGATTGAGCTACCTTCCCAACGCCTCCCGTGCTGGTTCAGCCAAAGGAAGAAAGCCAGCCTTTACCCCTGACTCCATCCACACGGCATCCGAGACCAGGCAGGCTGCATGTGTCAGCCTGTGTACAGTCCACTCTACAGCTGAGAAAGGAGGCTCAGAAAGGCACCATGACCTGAAGTCAGCCTCCTGGAGGAAAGATGAGCTGTAGTGGGTCCCAGGGAAGTACGGCAGGGAGGCCGGGCCTGAGTCGGACAAAGGGTAGTGTGTGGAGGGTGACTGACTGTCCTGGTGTGCCTCTGTGACGTAGGGCTTATCCTGCTTTGTGGGCTGCTGACAGGTTGTCTGAGATTAACCTCTGTGTGCACCAGTTTCTGCTCTGGAGACTAGGGCTGGGAGCCAGAGCTGCAGTTAATGTATTTGCTGCCACACTGGCTCCTCCAAGGTGGGGCAAGCCCGGAAAGGGGCCAGGATGCAATTACTCTGATCTTTACCACATGGCTTCCCCTGGCTGCTGTCCCTTCCCAACAGTCATGGGTCACCCTTACTATCCCCACCCCTCCACCCCCCACCCCCGCCTTCCTGCAGCACAGTCATCCTGGGGCCAAAGGAAGAGGCAGGGAGGCAGAGGTGGGAGAATCCTCTTTAGGGACCTTGTGCGAGAGTGACTGAGCTCTGCCTGGCACTTGCAAGGAAACAGGCAGTGACCCCTCATGGCCAGTGTGGGTCCCTGCTGATGCTGTGACCTGTCCGCACTAGCTGAACATCTTAAGTCAGCATCCGTTGTCTTGCAGTTCTGGGAACAGGAGCCTAAAGTCAGTGTCCCAGGGTCAAGGCAAGGCTGGCCTGGGCTCTCCTGCAGCTCTGAAGGAGACTCCTTGCCTGCAATAGCCCCTAGCAACCCCCCACTCCTCTGCCTCTGCCCCCTCCTCATGGCTTCTGTCCTCTGCTTTGTTTTTGGTTGTTTTTTGGATCTTATCTTTTGTTCACGTGACCTCGTGAGGTCACTGGCCACCTGGAGAGTCCAGGGTCACCTCTCATCTCTAGGTGAATCAATCTGGGCATCCCTTTGAGAGGATGGTGATCTATTGTTGGGCCTGAAGGATTAGAACCCGTGCCTTCTGGAGAGCCATCATCATTCTGCTGCGGCACTATTCCCGTCTTCACGTCGTAGATAAAGACCAAGGCTGGGGGAGAGAGGGTATATGTCTGCTGCCCAAGGTCAGGGCTAGGTCAGAGAGCAAAGCGCGGGTTCTGGAGGACAAGGAAAGCATGCTGCCCCTGGCTGTGGGCAGAGTAGCCCATGGCAGGCATTTGGTTAGACAGGCACAGCTGGACATCAGCCCTGGCTGACCTGGGATGTCTGCTCTGGGCAGTGAACCCTGTACAACCTAAGTGGCCACAGAGGCCTCTTCTGTCTGTGGTCCTCCTAACCCAGGGCTGGCAGTGGGCTGTGTGGGGGAAAGGGTGGGATGATAGGCAGAAGGATGTGTGGCTGCCTCCCCACGCCTCCTCCTAAACTCCCTAGACAGCCACTCTCGATGCAGCTCTGAGCTCCACTTGGTGCCCTGCTTCTCTCATGATAACTGTCCATGGCACTGTTCTGGGGCCGAAGGGTATGGACCCCCATGGCAGTGACCTATTAAATGTACAAACCCACTTAGGCCAGAGGGAGTTAACAGGTTCTGGAGTCCCACATACTGTAGCGTGATCTAGAAAGGCAATGGCAGAGCAAGAAAAAGCCTTGGGTTTGGGTATCAAGGGGGGGGGGGATAGTGAGATGGCTCATCTTTTGGGGAAAGAGATTCATTAGAGTGTTATTAGCATGGAGACAATAGCATGGCAGTGATGGAGGTGGGTCTTGTATCTTATCTGTTGCTTTCATTGGTTAACTAATAAAGAAAGCTGCTTGGCCTGATAGGACAGAAAATTAGGTAGGCGGAGTAAACAGAACAGAATGCTGGGAGAAAGAAGCCGAGTCAGGCAGTCGCCATGATTCTCCCACTCCAGACAGACGCAGGTTAAGAACTTCCCTGGTAAGACACCTCGTGGTGTTACAGGGATATTAAAAATGGGTTAGATCAACATGTAAGAGCTGGCCAATGGGAGGCTAGAGCTAATGGATCAGGCAGTGTTTAAAAGAATACAGTTTCTGTGTAATTATTTTGGGAATAAAGCTAGCCGTGCGGGTGGCTGGGTGCCAGGAACGTAGCCCACTGCTCCTATTACAACATGGCAGGAGCTCTGAGGATGGCTCACGTCCACACAATGGAGTTGGAGGGAACTGCCTTCTTTTCATAGGTTTCAGAGGAAAAAGAAGATTTCATCCCATGCAATTGATGCGCAGTTTACAGCATAGCCCTGCAGACACGCTGTCACTGATTTCCAGGGGTATGGCAAGCAGGGGGAGACACCATTTTCCACTGGGGTGGAGGTAGGCTAGGTGAGAGTTAGAGTTGGGGGAGAATGTATGATTCTGAAAATGTCAGGAAGGAAGGCACCTTTTAGTTAAGGTATACCATTATATAGGTGGAGAATATGTTGCCTTAGCGGCCCATTGATGCCTCTGTGTCTGGTAGCCTGGGCTGCAAATTTACCTGGAGGAATGAGAACCAGGCTTCTCAACCCAGCACCTAAGGAGCCTGTTAAGGGGTTGCAGATGCACAAAGAAGCTCCTGGAAGGGGCTTGCCATTCCCTCCACAGCAGCCGAGAGAGGCTGTTACAGGTGGACACGGCCCAATTAGCCCCTAGCCCTAAACCTAAAAAAGTTGGCGGACATATTGTCTTGGCCCTTTAAGGCCCTTGCCTTATGGGAGAGGCTCACACAAGGCAGGCAGGACAGGGAAGGGGCCCTACAGAGTCCTTTGACTGTGCCAGGGGGCCTGGTGTGATCTGCAGAGCATGGGTGCCCTTCACAGCAGGCAGACAGCTATGCCTGGCCTGGAGCTCCTCCCTTCCCCCACTCTCATGGCCAGCAGCCACTGAGCAGATCTTTCCATTTGGTCAAGCCAAACCAGAAACGAAAATTCCATGTCAGTGTCCCTGTGGGCAGCTGGCTAGAGTGAGTTTCATGACAATGCCGGCTTTAGGGGTTTGGGGTGTCCTGAGAGGACTTGGGCCTATCCTGGTTCCTAGTGTGTGGGTGTAACAACTTTGAGGACTCACTGAACAGTACACAGGGAATTGGGCACTTTTTTCCTTCTGTTTCCATGTCCTAATCTGAAAAAGCCCAGGGACTGGGTTGAGCCTGGGATCTCCTGTAAGTCTGCTTAGCCCCTATCTAGATGGGCTGGAGGGTGCTCATGAGACATCAGCTAGGTTGATCTGTGGGGACCCTCTGGTTTAGCAACTTCTCCTGTGAGCCCATGCAAACTACATCAAAGCATGAAGGCCATCTTATCATTGCTGCTGTCCACACTGGAGCAGGCTGGGTGAGGGTCCTGGCCTCACAAGGTCCCTATGGTTGGAGGGTGGGGCGAGGAGGTTTCTGGGGCTCTTTCCATGGTTTCTAGGGCCACACTGCCCCCTGCTGGGATGGCTCATACTCTACCCTTTCGGGACATGTTCTCTCACTTCATAACTCTTTGGGGGTGTTCTCTTTGACCTTGTGCTCTGCGGGGCACTTAGGGGAATGAATTAGTCTCTGGATTATCCTGCTCATGGCAGGGTCTCTTACAGACTCCCTAAGAGGAGAAGATGGAACACAAACACCGATCTACATACACACTCCTTCCTAGTAGAAGGGATGAGAGTGGCATCTTGCACCTACTCCAGCGCCATCTGAGGTTTGGCTCCTCTAGATATACGTACAGAGGCGGGGTTCACAGCTCCAAGAAGCCCCTCCAAGTTCCCTTTCCCAACTTGGCTCCCATAAACACCTGACACCCACCACTGGGATGGATGGTGACAGATCTGTAGTCAGTCTCATGGCGCTGACACCATCCTGTTCACCTGGCAATGTACTGGCCTGCCCTCTCAAAATGAAGCTTACTTTAAGCACATGGGATGTGGGGAGGGACTTGGGCTGGTATGGGATAACCTTGCTGGAGGGCTTTGTAAAAGAGCAGTTTTGCCTGGGAGCACTGACTACTGTCAGACCCTGAAGGATGGAGAGAGGACCACCTCTACCCTAAATTCATACAGTTTGTTTGCAAAGAAGCAGGATCAACAAGACCATTCTCAAACCATCTCCTTTGCTTCTCCTCTGCCTTCTTCATCAGAAAGACGGGGCTTCATTTTGTTCATCGCCCAGAACAGAGCCTGGCTCATCAAACTGCTGCCGCTGGGGAGCAAGTCACAGTCTTCTTTTTCTCTTCTCGAACTCTGGGGTTGTGAGTGTCTGTCCTGGGGTACCATCCTGGTGCAATGCCTTTTCTGGCTTCCTCTTATGCACCCCTGGGTAAAAGGGGGTAGCATGTATGCTACCATGTTCTGCTATGAAGATGATGAACTAAACCTCAGAACTGTCAGCTACTCCAATTAAATGGTTTCCTTTATAAGAGTTGCAGTGGTCATGGTGTCTCTTCACAGCAATAGAAACCCTAACTATGACATGCGGGTTGCTGGGATTGAACTCAGCACCAAGGTTTTGCACGGAGTGATTTTACCTTCCGAGCCATTCCCACCCTATTCTCTTTATAAGTTTACAGCTTCAGGCATTTCACAAAAGTAATGGGAACTGACCGATGTATCTCAGGGGACCTGGGCAGAGCACTGTGCTGACCATGGCACGTTCATGTGTTTGTGCAATGTCTTAGCTCTGGCTCCTGCAGCCCTGCAGCAAAGCACCAGGGGACAGATGGTTTATAAACAAAATTTTATTTCTTGCAGCTCTGGAGTCTGGAAGACTGGGTTCAAGATGTCGGCACATGGGAGCAACTCAGGTCACTTTTCAAACTTGTACCTGAGCCTCTCTGTCACCTCTCCCTGGTCACAAATGCCCTAAGCACAGACCCCAAAGTCACAGTGCTTCCCCTGAAGCCCTGTTCAACCTTTAATTCCACACAACTCATCACTCCATTCTTTACATGTGCACATGTGGGCAAGTGCATGCAAACATGTGTGTGCATGCGTGCAGAGTCTGGACAAAAACTTAGGGTTTTGTTAAAATACTGTGCTGGATAGTCTTATGTCAGCATGACACAAGCTAAAGTCATCTGAGAGGAGGGAACCTTGGTTAAGAAAATGTCTCCATAAGACTGGGCTGTATGCAAGGCCGCTGGGCATTTTCTTAATTAGTGATTGGCAGGTGGTGCCATCCCTGGACTGGTGGTTCTGGGTTCTGGGTTCTGGAAGAAAGCAGGCTGAGCAAGCCAATAAGCAGGTGAGCAAGCCAATAAGCAGCACCCCTCCATCGCCTCTGCAATGGCTCCTCCCTCCAGGTTCCTGCCCTGTTTGAAGTTCCTGTCCTGACTTCCTTTGATGCTGAACAGCAAGGTGGAAGTGTAAGCCGAATAAACCCTTTCCTCCCCAATTTGCGTTGGTCGTGGTCTTTCAGTACAGCAGTAGAAACACTAAGATAAGTATCATCGACTTTTTATTTTGAGACAGGGTCACACTGGCCTGGAGCTCACCAAGTAGGCTAAATTGGATGGCCAGGGAGCCCCTAGGAGTATGTATTGCCACACATGGCCTTTAAAAAAAAACTAGGGTCCTGGGGATTGAACTCAGGTCCTTGTGCTTGCAAGGTATGCACTTTACCAATTGTGCCACCCACCTGCTCTTCTGTTCTCAAACCATCTCCTTATTTGCATCTCCTCTGCTTTCTCCATCAGAAGGACAGAGATTTGTTTGTTCACTGCCCAGAGCAGAGCCAGGATCATCCAACTGCTGCCGTGGTTGAGTAGGTCACAGCCTCCTTTTCTCTTTTTGAGCTCTGGGGTCATGAGTGTCCCTCCTGGGTACCTCCCTGGTGCAACGCCTTTTCTGGCTTCCTCGTATACCCATGCCCGTGGTTCTCAATGTCACACATTTCACAAGTCTCAACTGGTCATTTGTTTTTCCCCGGAAGGAAAAGGACAGTTTTCCTGCCTGCCATGCGGGGGCAGATGCCTGGAGCTCTGGTCCGGAAGCTGGAGGGCTGGCCTGGACTGTTCTTGTAGACTCCTGGGCAGTGTCCACGCAAGTGCTGGTTGCCATGGTGGGTAACGCTATTTGTGCCATCCACACGGATTGCTCCAGCATCCTGGCTTACGTAAATGTTAACTGTGGGCTGCAGGAGACAGAGCAATTAGATGGCAAATGGAAAAATCCCAGAGAAGGCGGGTTTGGGAGATGGTAGCGGGCAGCTAAGTAAAAACCAGACTAACCACTGAGGAGCCCACCATGGTCCTGGGGTCCTGCCCCTCAGAGGGGCAGCCCATTTTGGTAAGGTGATAAAAGAAGCCACTGACCCACAGGTGCCAGGATGGGGGCGGGTGGCCTGCTTCATCCTATTTCTCTCACTTGCTCCTTAGCTGCCTCCTTCCTGCTACTTGTATGCAGAAGTTACTACTACGCCATTCTGAGGGCCCATGAGAGAGAAAGAAGAGGTGCCCTCAGGGGTGCACCCTATAGGGAGGGAAGGCCTGTCCCCAGGAGAGACAGTCGCCTAGCTATCCACAGATGAGCAGGATCCAGGACAGGGGCAGTTTGGGCTGTTGATACACGTATCTCAGCAGATCTCACGCCCACGTGGACTTCTGTCACAACAAACCTGCCTCGTCCCACATGAGCCAAGATGTCCAGGGGGCAGGACACAGTATGCAAAGGCTTGTGTTTACACGCCAAGTTTGTAAGTCCCCAAATGCAGTACAAATGGTGGCAGGCAGGATGGAGCTGGGAAGTGGACAATGTTCAGAGGAAGTGGACAATGGCCTGGGCTGGACCAGCTGTAGCGTTGGGCTGTGGACACTGCCTGTGGAGGAAACGATCTCATGGACAGCCTTTCCTAGGGTCCCAAAGGCTGGAGGTGCGTCTTGAGAACAGAGTCCACCTGCACCGTGATGGTCCCGGTCATCTGCACCAGACACAAGATGACGGGGGAGCCCGGAGGCACCGGTAGAGGTTTTTATAGAGCAGGGGACACACTGATGGTGGCCACTGACCTCCCGGGACCCTCATTCTGATATTCCAGGTCCTGGCCAGCAAGTTTTACCCCCCCCATTCATGTCTCCCCTGCCTTTACCTTTTGGCTCCAGCAGTTCTGTTAATGGAAGCCCGCCCTGCTAGACCCTCATCCTTCCAGATGTGCAAGGCAGAGTCCTCCCCAAGTCCTCAGTGAGCCCACTGACTCCTTGCTTCCAAGGTGGGTGCTTAACACCGCAGAGAAACTGGGAACATTTACCTGTGGCATCAAGTGGGCTCTGGTAGCCAAGTTCTGCTCTGTCATCTTGCAGGCCAGCCTTGGCTGCCAGCCTTCGTGAAACATGATCCCAGAGTCAATTTCCAGTCCTGGTTATCAGGTGCAGGCCTTGGGCAACTTTGCCTCTTTGCCTCAGTTTCCTCATTTGTGCAATGGAGATACAGCAGCACCTACACCCAATAGCTGACATACAGGCCAGGAGCTCAGAATACCAGACACATAGTTACTACATCAGGGTTTCTCTTTTTGATTTCATTGTTTCTTTTTCTGAGACAGAGCCTTACTTAGTAGCTCAGGTTGGTCTCAGACTTATGGTAATCCTCCTGCCTCAGACTCCTTACTGTTGCTGACTACAGGTATAAGTCACTACTCCTGATGTTTTCTGGTGTTTCTGTGACTAGTGAATACACGAACACCCCTACAGTTGCGCACTTGGTGTTCCTTGGCAATACACTAAGCTGTCCATTCGGGCATCATTCATTCATTCAATTCACTCCCTGAATATCTATCTGCTGGGTACTTCCGTGCATGGGAGACAGTGTAGGTCCCGAAGGTAGAAAGTTGAGGGAGATAAACTTTGCTTTCAGATGGTGGGACAGGAGTCAGGAGAACCAATGGGTGGCCATATACAGCCTCTGCCTTTTTATCTCAGGTGTGGCAGTGGACTGAGCTCAGATGGGAGCAGGGAAGGAAGGAACCTATCTTACCTCAGTGGACCCTGGAGCTGTGGCTTTCAAAGACAAGCAGACAAGAGCCAGACAGAGTTAAACCTCTGTTCTGTTTATTATAATAGAAAATGACAACCATAGCAGGAAAGCTAACAGGGAGAGTTACCTAGCCACACCTTCACTAAAGAGCACGCTGAAGTCCTATAAGAGCAAGGAGCCTTCCCACTGCAGTAGAAGCCAGCGACAGATGGAGGAACCGAGCACCCGGGCGGGGAGAACCTGGAACAATAGTTGAAATAACTTCACGTCGCATACACGTGTTTATAAGCTGTCCAGGAAAACATTACAAAACACAGAAGCTCAGCCAACGCTCGCCACGCAAAGAACAGGAACCTGTGGGTGTCGGGTGATGAATAAGAATTCCAGGAGAATTTAGACAGTAGAAAGAATTAGTATGCCTGCAGCTTTGGGGAGCAGGGCTGGAGGACGCGGGGAGGGTCAGAAAGGACACCTGAATTTTCTGGCGGCTGTTCCTGTTCCCCAGCCTCCCTGTCCCCAGCAGAATCTCTCCACCAACTGAGCTTCTCAGGCGCACTCGTGAGGGCCAGACACTGGAGGTCCTGGACACAGTCACTGGTGGGGGACAAGATCAGCCTCAGCATTCTGGCCATATTATGGGGTTGTCTCCTTACAGGTAGGGGTCTTCCCAAAGGAAAACAGTCATGCAGGCTTCCAAGGTCCAGTCCCGCCCCTGGAGTTTTCTCAACTTGGGGCAGTCACGGTGATCTCTGCTTTGATCTGCTTTGATACACGAGGGGACTCGTGGATGATCCATGGCCATTGAAGCTTTTGAGAATTTTCCATTGCTTTGGACGTCTAAATAGGCTCTCCCATCTTCGGCACTGTTGGCATTTGGAGGCTGGTAGCACTTGGCCATTGGTCTGTCTTGTGTGTGGATAAACGGCACCTCTGGCCTGCACTCACCGGATGCCAGTAGGTCCCCACTCCTCCATAAATTGTGACAAGAATGGTCTCTAGGCATTGCCAAATGTCCCTCAGGGAAACAGTGTGTCTAAAATGTAGAACCATGGGAATTCTGTGGTTGGGCACTCTGGGGAGAAGACTCCGTTCTTCTGTTGAGCAGCCCCACCTGGCAATGTCCCCAGACCCACTAGAGGTTGGGCTTCCATGCTCTCTCTGTAAGCCTCCACCCAGAACCATCGGTGGAACAGAACACACTGTGAACTACAAAGCAGTGATTCTCAGGTTCAGCTCTTGGACATTTCAACACAGTGATGTCAACTGGAAAGTTTTCACCCCAAACTGGATAACTGGGTTACAAAAGACAAAAACCTCATAATATTTTAAGTGTGTGATTTTGTGTTGGGTGGGATCAATAGTTAGGCTCAGCCACACGTGGCCGCATATAGCATGCGAGTCTAGAGAATGAAGAAAGAATCCAGGAGGCAGACACAGCAACTTGGGCTACTCCAGCAGACAGAGGGCTTCATGTAGAAACAGGGCTCTGTAGTGCCCTGTGGCCAAAGCACACACGCTCCCTGCACACTGAGCACACATAGGGTCTTACCCACAGAAAAGAAGGTCTGAACCCTTTGGAGGCAGAATTGGTTGGAAGAAGAACCAGAGGCTAAGGTTATGCCTTCTCAATGCTGTGACCTAGGCAGGCACAAGGACACCACTGTGCCAGGTTGTCCTGGGCAAGGTGCACCTATACCGTCTACCCAAGGTCTGTGCCCTCTGGTTCTCCTCTCTGCTGCCCTCCTCTACCTTGTCTATGTGAATATATGTGCACACATGTTGTTCATGCAGTTGCCTGTCAAGGCCAGAGGTTAACATCAGGTTCCTCCTCAATCACTAACTTACCCCAGCTTTAACAAGCAAAAACAAAACTCAAAAAACAGGGTCAATGAGCCTGAACATTTTGGTTAGAATAGCTGGCCAGTGAACCCCATGAATCTGCCTAGTTCCACGCTCCAGTGCTGGGATTACAGGCACACACCACTATGCCCAGACCTTTTATTTTAATGTGGATTCTAGGAAATCTGAACTCGGGTCCTCACACTTTACCAACTGAGCAACCTCCCAGCCCTCTGGTTTTACTCCCTATCAAAACCCACAGGTGACACATACAGTGAGCCAGAACAAAGACTTACAGCATATGTAGCTCCATCTATCCTGACAGGTGACAGGGTTTGGTCACCTGATAATACTGTGCATCGCCCTTAGTCCTGTGGTTGGTGAGGTTCACTCTCCCTGCCATGACACTTCTTGCTCATACTCTGATATCAGGAGGTGCAGGGAATACCCGGGGCTCATAATTTCACTGCCCTGGGCTTCTTAGAGGGGACCCACCTCTGTCTGCACCTCTGGGCTCTCAGTGCCAGCTGGGAACTCTCTCCTCCATACCCTGCACTGAGTGGTCGTTGGAGATGGAGGTTAGGGAGACACATGTGCCATTCGGTCTCTGGCTGCTCCTCCCAGACTCCTCCCAGGCTCCTCTGGCCCTGACTTGGGAAGTATATGAACAGTCAGTGGGACAGGCAGCAGGAGAGATGAGCCACTTCGCTACGCACTGATCCCAAAGGGAGGCTACGCTCCTGCAAGAGAGGACCAGACTGCCAAGAGCACACATGCAGCCGAATGGCTCTGGCTCCCAGACAGATCCCGAGAATGCTAAGGTGGGCTGGCAGACATCCAAACCAGGACAAGATGCTGGCCTGTTGCCTCTCTGTGTGGCACTGATCTGCTCCCTTTCCTGCTCCCCAGGACTCTAGAAACTCAAGCAAGGAAGGAGAGTGCTTGCTTTGGGTAGGGTAGAGTAAAGGATTCATTAGTCTCTCTAATTGGGTTTAATGAACCACGGAACATCCCAGCAAATGCAGTACTTCTTCTCCAAGGGTCAGCTACAAGAAAGGCCGGGTCCTTCCTGTCAAATTAAGGAGGCTCTGGGGCCCACCTTCTCCAGGGAGAAGTCAATGGGATCCCAAGGAAGGTCCACATTCCCTGCTCTGGAGAGCTTCGAGGCTCACAGAAAGACTGTACCCCAGCTTAAGTCAACCTGCCACACAGGCGAGCCCCACACTCTGACCTCAGGGCTGTCCACTGGAGCACTCCTAACGTGCAGCTTTTTAGGACATGCATACCTTATTGGGGACCCTTTCTACACACACCCCAGAAACCCTACCTCAGGGACCCTCCTTGGAGACGAGCGTGGAGACACAAGGTCAGTCTTACCTGGGTGGGGGAAGGACCACACCTCAAGTCTAGGAGAAGTTGAGGTGGCCCCATTCTGATGATCTGACACCATGGATGGCCCAGACTGTGACACTTTGGGAAACACCTTCTGAGGATTCAAGACCAGTTCAAATGTCCCTCCATGGTGCTGTCAGCCTCAAAAGGCAGGGCTGCCTCAGAGAGGGCTAGCTGCAGATCCTAGCCTCCCAGGTTCCAATCCCAGGTCCTCACTTCTCTACTGTGTTAACTCCATTGCGCTGAGTTCCTGGCTTCCCTCCCATGCACTCAGGCGCTGTGCTGTGAGGGGACACAGGGATGAAGGCTATGCATGGAAATCTAGCACCGTGCCTGCTCGCAGCGCTCAAGCACTGAGCTCAGGCCTGTTTGCTCCTTTCCTGATGACCAAGCCAGGAGGTTCACTTCAGCTGCTCTGGCTGAACCTGTCATTTACTCCTCGCTCTTCTGTGTAGTGAGGAAGTTCAGAGAGGAAACTGCAGGAGACAGAAGGATGGAAAGGGACCAGCTGATGTCATATGGGCAAAAGGGGTTTCTAATGCTTGTGACCATCTGTGGCTCTGACCCAGGAGAGTGGGAGAGACACTGGCATGGGTTTAACTGTGTGTGTGTGTGTGTGAGAGAGAGAGAGAGAGAGAGAGAGAGAGAGAGAGAGAGAGAGAGAGAGAGAGAGAGAGAGAGAGAGAGACAGAGAGAGAGAGAGACAGAGACAGAGAGAGACAGAGAGAGAGAGAGCGCCAATACTTTACAAGGCTAGAAGCTGTCTTTATCTTTTCTGTTCCTTCCTCTCTCATCACAGCAGACACAGATCCCGTTGTTTCTCAACCTGCTGTTTCTATGGAGACAAGGCAGGGGATGGACCACCGGCTGCTACTCCCCTGCGGTAAATCAGACAGCACTGGGACAGAGGTGCCTCGTGAAGACACCACAGTACACTCCTGCCCCCATCCCTGACCTGGGTTCTCTCATGAGGCAGTCAGCCTCCCCTTGCTCTAGGAAAAGACTCGGGGGTATGATGAGGAGGGTCCTGCTGGAGACGTGGAAGCCAGAACAAACATCCAGCAACTTCCAGCTAACTGCCAGCCCAGCATCCTGCCCTGTGGGTGATCCTGGGCATCTTAGCAGATACTCTACACTCCCACTTCTTGGCTATGGAGGGCAGACCAGTTTCTCAGTCCTAACAGCTTCCCCTGGGGCCAAAGCATTTGCAAGTATGCTGGGTACAGCGATAGATGTGGGGAGTCAGACCTGTGAGGGAGGCCGCAATGTCTACACCATCTTACAGCACAGACATGGATGACCTGGGAAGTCCCCACGTTGGACACCTCCCAGGGATCCCGTCTCTGCCTCTGCTGCTTAGGTGGGGATGCACTCACTAGAGAGCTTGGCTAGGGTAGAGACCAGACTCAGCCAGATTAGGAAATGCCTTGCTGCTCTGACTCCATCATTATCTAACTACACTATCATTGTATCCCTCTCCATGAAATCTGTCCAACGATGAAGGATATGACTAACTCATTTTTATGAATCCTCAAAGAAGAGATGGTGACTTTGCTTGGGCAGTGAAGGGTTAGTTGCCTGGGTATCTAAATTTTGAAGGCATCCTCTGCTTGTTTTGAAAAGATCAGAAACTTCATCCCAGTCCCTCGGTTTTCTGATGCACTTGGGTCCTGCAAGGGCCCAAGTGTCTGGTCACAAAGCGCTGTTTATGAGTCAGTTTCACAGCACTCTGTTACCCTACAACATCACCATCAATATTCCAAGCGGTGGAACATAAAATGAAAAGGTGGGAATCCTAACTTGTGAAAGTTCTTCTTATCCCAGCCCCCACACACTGGGTTCAGTAAGTCTGCAGGAAACACGACACACACGTGACAATTTACTGCTAGGGAAGCATCACCAAACCAGCTCTACATTTTTTTTTTAAAACCTAATAGGATGCTCAACCTTGGTCTTTTGCTCTGGGACTGACTGAAAATGCAAAAACTGTCCAGCCCGCTGTTGGGAGGACTTAACCCATCAAGCTGTTAGGGGCTGGAAGCACAAACTTCAAGGCTTTCAGCCACAACCCAGGATATTCTAAATCGGAACTGACTGGAGATAGTTACAGATGCGGGGTGGCTGCCCCTCCAGAGGCTGTTCCAGCCTAGGTCTAGAACACAGGTGCATCTCCAGTGGCTGGGAGCAAGATGGAGCCACGTGGACAGCCTTGCTGGGTGAGTCCAGTGCTTGAAGGGCTTCCCCACAGCTTTGGCATCCCGGTGCCTTCAGAAGGTAAAGGCATACACCACCCCTACCACCACTATGTTCCCCAGTGTTGCTATGATGGCAATCCATAGCAGAACAGCGTCGTTGGAGGAGCGAGGAGACTCCTCTGGCTGGCCGTGGCCATTGGAGGTCGCGTGGATGTTGGCAGGGGAGCTAAACAGGGAGTATTCGGTGCTGAAGTCCTCGTTGGGTGAGTCCATGAACGCTCCTCCCATCATGGGCAACTGTAAGAAGAAGGAGCAGAATGAACCAGGCCTGTCCAGCAGAGACCACACATTCCCAGAGGCCCGCAAGGAAGTGCGATTCACACGGCACAAACACACATAAAATTGAGTGTTTCAGCGGGCTATATACATGCCTGTAATCCTGACACGTGGGAGCCGAAGCAGGAAGATCACAGTTGAAGGCCAGATTGGGCTACATAGTGAATTCTAAGCCAGTCCAAACCCAAACCAAACCAACCACAACCCCTAAGCATATGAGTCAAGCTTTATGGCAGACACCCCTGAGCTGGCTTACACACAACACTTGATGGGTCTCACTCCACAAGCCCCCACTGCCCCACCCTTGTGCCAGGCCCTTCCAAACCCTCACAGTCTGCAAAACACCTTTGTTTCTATTCTAACTTTAATCAAGAATACATCTTAGGCTAGGGGTGGTGGCTCATGCCTCTGGGCCAGCCTTTAGGCAGCCAAAGGAAAGGATCCAGGAGCAAAACAGCTGTCTCAAAATACCAAGAATAAAAAAGATAAATCAAAAGCAGTAATAATAGAATGGCAGGGAAAACCGCAAGCCACCCCCTATTTGTCTAGCTAACATTTTGTTAAGTTTTTATTTTCTTTTTTTATGTGAGAGAGAAGAAAGGGAAGTGGATTAACATGCCAGTTTCTAGTTCTGAATTTAAAAGTTCATCAAACCCCCATTCTAAAAGATTCCCCCCCCCACATACATCACAGCTTCAGGGCTGGGGATACCCAATGTGCTGCATGTACCCTGGGGGCTTCCAGAATGTTCTGGTGGATGCTGGAGTCTGGCCGCCTTCCCTCCCAAGTCTTCCCATTCTTCAGCACAGACAAGGAAAGCTTCCCCTTCACATCCATGTGCTGCAACTTATGTACCGGTCTCCAGAACTGGAACTAACCTCCCCTGCAGCTCGACACAGAGCTAGAAGAATGACCATGAGGTCCGATGCCTTTGAAAAGCTTTTGAGCACCATTATGGGTCATAAGCTGCAAATGGCCTCACAGCCTTTAACGGCCCCTCACTCTGATGGCAGCATGACCAAACCACCTTCTGCAAGTACCAAACAGACACCACTACCAGTCTGTCACTGTCTTCCTCCACTGGGTGGGCAGGAGAGGCTGGCAATCTTGGTATGGTTTCATTGGGGCCGAGGGAACATGTTGCCCAAATAAAGTTGTACCCTAAAGCTTTCAGAGTCAGATTATGTGGTCTGAAAATCCTACCAGATTTTGTTTATATGCTCTCGGAAATCACAAAGGAGTGAGCGACAGAGACATCATCTTTCTCGAGTATAGCAAGCATTGTAATGACTTGCGGGCAAATCCCCACAGCCATGACAACTGAGAACCAGCTAAGCATAGCCCTGCTGACCCAGGCTCTCAAGAAACAGTTCATTTCGCTCCCCGATGGGGCTTATATAAGAGCATGTGAGCTTCCATTTGAAGACCCTCTTGCACTTCCAGTTTTGGATTCGGGGGCAGGGAATGTGGCTTTCATTGCGGCATCCAGATCTAACGATGTTTGTGCTATCTGTCAAATGAAATTCCAGGTTGCTGCTAAGTTGGAGGAAAACTCATCTTGATAGATGACTTGGTTGGAATAGAGACAGGGAGAGTCCCTTTAAAGGACGCCTTTAACTCCAGTTGTCTGGATTTATCCAAAGTAACAAGACTTTTGGCAAGATAAGCTGCTGGGGACAATTGTCACTGTCGGGAAGATGACTCATCTACAGACCCATGGGATGAACGACTCTTGGCGGCCACACTTCTGGCAGGAAGATTGCAGCATGGTTTGTCTTAAGTTTGGTAATTATTGTGGCATCTTTTGCTTAATAAAAAAAAGCATCTTCAGAACCTGCAAAGCTTTTACAAACTCGGTTCAAGTGAAGGAAGAAGGAGCAGCAGGTGAGGTGTGCACGTGTGAGTGTGCGGGTGTGATTGTGCACACGCATGCCTCAGCACTCGTGTGTGCATATGTGCATATGATGCCTTGTTCCTTTCTGTAGTAAAGGGGAAAACTGTCCAGACCTCTGAGGGAAAGGTACTAGACAATCTTCAGAACAGTGGAGAAAACGGACCCTGTGGTGGATGGTTGTGTAGTTGTGGGAGTGAATACCACATATTCTTTGGAGGGATCCTCCCAAGGTGTGAGAGTATCACTGTTAGTGGATCAACCCCCACAGATCCAGGGCCCCTAGTATTAAGTGTCAAAGAGGGGTGACTGAGTACAGATTCTTGCCCAGCACCACCCCTGATGCCACATGAATTAGGATCACAGGAGAAAAGGATTGAGTTGAGCCCTACCGGCAAAGAAGAGGCAAGCTCTGCATGAGCAACTGTCTAAGGACGGTTGTGTTCAGTGTGTGCACAGGTGAGAAAGGGTGACATCTCTGACTGCTTTTAGCATTCCAGAACTTCGGTTGCAGCTCACTGTCACACATGAGGGGGAAAGGAAACGCTCACTGGCTTGAGGATGATTGTAGTCCATGTAGTAAGACTTTCCTTCAGCACAGAAGAGCTTCCCAGCGGGGTGGGGGGTGGGGGGGAAGAGGACCTCCCGATGCTTCCAGAAGAGATGCCTACAGAACATGAGGAAGACCGACCTCTGTGCCTGGCCTGCAGCACGCCAAAAGTCTAATGTTCAGGTCACACACCTGGCTGGTCCCTGCATTCAATGACGGCATGGCTGTGACACTGGACCTGTGAGGTCATCTAAGGGTGTCCAGATGTGCAGTTTTGTAAAGTGTCACGGAGTTTTTACAGGGCACTCTTGTGCAAACAAGGAGCAGCGTTTGACGGAATTTTCCCCATCTACCTTAGGATTTAAACAGTCTTGCCCCGTGCCTGCTTGCTGCCACCAGGGCTCTCCCTATGCATCCTTCCTCCAAACACAAGTAGGAGTGAGGATTTCCCATGAGACCATTCGGCTTTGACTGTGGAGGAGGAAAACTGGTGTCTGTGGTGGTTTGAATGAGAATAGCCACCAGAGGCTTACATGTTTGAGTATTTGTTTCTTCAGCTGGTGGAACTGTTTGTGAAGGATGCGGAGGTGTGGCCTTGTTGGAGGAGGTGTGTCACTGGCAGTGGGCTCTAAGGTTTCAAAAGGCGCATGTCATTCCTAGTTAGCTCTTTCTGCCTCCTACTTGCAGATGAGAATGTGAGCTCTCAGCTGCTGCTCCAGCACCATGCTACCTCCTCCCATGCTCCCTGCCATGATGGTCATGGGCCTTCTGAAGTGGTGAGCCCCAAATCAAAGGTTTCCTTTTATAAGTTGCCTTGGTCATGGTGTTCTGTCACACGCCTAAGAAGTCACTAAGATGACGACCCTCAGTTGTCTCTCTGTGTCTGTCTCAGGCAAGGTTAGAAGTAGGGACAGAGTAAAGGACAGAGGTGTGAAGCTACCAAGAAAAGGGTAGTGACACACCTGCCTTTTCAGACAGAAAAATCAAGGTCCCTCTACACAGAAGAGAAGAGAGTGTCAGAAACGGACCCAAACGTGAGCGTCCTCTTCACAGAGAGACGACTTTCAGGTTCGCTGAGACTCAATGGAAATCAGATCTTGCACAAAAGCTGAGCTGTTTATACTTATGTAATTTCAGTTTGATCATACTTTAGAATACATTCTCATGGCCTAAGTTCAGGTCTTCTTATTGTGTAGCTCCTTTGTGAAATTAAAACATCAAGACTTTGGCAAAAATCCTAGTTTATTGTATAATTTTCCTTTTTAGTTTAAATTTTCTGTGCACGAGCATTTTGTTCACATATATTTCTATGTATGATGTGCATGTACCCGCAGAGGTTAGAGGAGAGAGTTGGAGCCCCTGAAATTGAAATCAGATGATTGAAATATCATGTGCATGCTGGGAACCGAACCCAGGCCCTCTGGAAGAGCAAGTGTTCCTAACCATTGAGCCATCGCTCCAGCACCACTTTCCTTCCTTCCTTTCCTTCCTTCCTTCCTTCCTTCCTTCCTTCCTTCCTTCCTTCCTTCCTTCCTTCCTTCCTTCTTTTTAAAAAGCACAGTATCAAAATCTATCCCTTTATTGTTTTAATTTTTACTATTATTTATTTTATTACATTTACTCAGTGTATGGGGTGGGTGAGTGTATGCATGCCTTGCCATGTGGAGGTCAGAGAACAACAATAACAACACACACACACACACACACAGACTCACTAAGTTGCCTAGGCAGGCCTTTAAATTTGTAGCCTTGTTGCTTTGGCTTCCTGAGTAGCTGGGACCACAGAGATACACTGCAGCAGCTGCTTTGTGTAACACTCTATTGCAAACACAAGCCACAGTACCACTCTTCCCCTACCACTCTTTTTCCTAGTTAGGAATTTCCCCTTTTGCCTGATTCCTTCCTTCTTTCCTTCCTTTCTCTCCTGCCCTCCCTCTCTTCTCTTCTGTGACGCTAAGCACAGTTTTGCACACTCCTCTATGGGGTTCTGTATGTTTGTGCACGCTATGTGCCACCCCATACCCCATGACATGGCAGGGAGGATGGAATTGTGCAGTCACCAGCTGCTGCCCGGCCTCCAGAGTTCCACATGACCCATTTCATAGCCCAGGGGGAGTCAAAACACTTAAGACGAACCGTTACGTATTAGGGATCTTCCATATCAATAACAGCAAAGAAAATTGCAGCTTTTTCCCAATTACACATCAGAGAGAGGGTTAACATCTAGAATATATATTATATAAATATATATAATATTATACATATATTCTAGAATGTATATTTAAAGAACTAAAAAACTGGACATCAAAAAAATGAAAACAAATAAAGATTGGCACAGAATTAAGTAGAGTCCTCAAAAGATGAAATACAAATGGCTGGGAAACACTTAAAGAAATGTCCAATATCCTTTGTCATCAGGGAAATTAAAACTAATTTGAGATTTCATCTACCCCAATCAGAATGGCCAAGATCAATAAACCAAAAGAATAAAAAAATTTAAAAAAAAATGGCTCATGCTGGTGAGATGTGGGGAAAGGGGACACCTATTCATTGCTGTTGGGAGTGCAAACTTATGCAGTCACTAATGAAACCAGTGTTGGGGGTTCTCAGGAAGCTGGGACTTGATCTACCTCAAGATCCAGCTATACACCCAGAGGACTCTATCTTGCTACAGAGATATGTGTTTGTGTGGATGCTCATGCATGCGGAGGGCAGAGGTCAACCTTGGGTGTCCCTGCTCAGGCTCTGTCCACCTTGTATTTTCTACAGAGTCTCTCGCTGGCCTGGAGCTTTTAGGGTGGCTGACCAGTGAGCCTTGAGAAGTCCCTGTCTCTGCTCCCTCCAGGACTGGGAGTACATGTGTAGGCAACTATGCTCAGCTTTTATGTGGGTTCTGGGGCTCAAACTCGGGTCTTCACAAGTACACAGCAGGCATCTTACTGACAGCTATATCCCCAGCTGTGGTGGTCTAAAAGAAAATGGCCCCCAAAGGGAGTGGCATTATTAGGAGGTGTGGCCTTCTGGAGTAGGTGTGGTCTTGTTGGAGGAAGCATGTCACTGTGGAGGTGGGCTTTGAGGTCTCATATATGCTCAAGATACCTCCCAGTGGCTCAGACCACTACCTGTTGCCTGAAAGATGTAGGACTCTCAGCCACTTCTTCAGCACCATGTGCGCGGGGACACTGCCGTTTCCCACCATGATGATAATAGACTGAACCTCTGAACTGTAAGTCATCCAATTTCCTTTATAAGAGTTGCTGTGTTCATGGTGCCTCCTCACAGCAACAGAAACCCTAACTAAGATGTCTTGTAACTTGGGTGCTGCACTGGACATATCTAGAAGTTACTGTTTATCTGACATTCACCTTCCACAGGGATTCAGCCCTAGGTTTCTCTCTGCTCCCTCTGACTGGCCTAAGGTTGTGACACTGATGACGGGTACCAAGGTACCTGTTTACAATCTCAGGTGCGTCCCTTCAGATGCATACCATCTGTGGCATCTTGGGTGACCTAGTTCACCAGAGAATTCCTGACAAGCCTCCAGGCAGAATGAATACACAGCTAATTTCTCTCCCTGCTAAATTCTCACAGATTCTATGGTCTAAACACCGAGGTTTGCGTGACTCAGTGACCTCATCATCCTTATGACTCAGCAGACACTGAAGGCTAACTCTGTAACAAGAGGGCAGGAGAGGTGTCAGTGATGCCATCGTGGCCTGGGTCCTGAGCATCCTTCAAAGATCATGTGTTAAAGGCTTGATCTGCAGCTTGACTCTCATGGATACAAATGGCAGACTGGAATACAGTCACAGATGGCTCCATGCACAGGAGCGCTGACACAGGGTCAGGTGACAGAGCATTGGTTTCAGCCATCTTCTTAACACCCAAGTGTTCTGCTCTCATTACAGTGCGCATGCACACACACAGGCATGCACACACAGGCATGCACACACATGCATACGTTTCCCGCATTAGGTCATAGGTTAGAAATGCCTTAAAGTGCTCTTTCTTTCCCCAAGCCTCATGCAATGACTAGGGATTTTCCTATGGTCAGAACTGATTCATCTGTTTCAAAAATAAGCATAAAAACAAAGCTTTGCAATACACACAGTTTAAGTAGGGTCTGTTGCAGATCCAAGCATCTCTTAGTCCCCTTCCCTCCTCCCCCACAGTCTATAAGCATGGCCTGTGTTTTGTATTCTACAGGTTTCTCCCGGTGTCCATTGGCTCAGAAAAAGAACTAGGTAGTGACAAGAATAGGGTCCAGGAAGACCAGGCTGGGTTTCAGGAATGCCCAGGTGAGTGGGTATTTTCTGCTTAGAAAGTAAATGGCTGGGTACAGACTATAGGACCAGCCCAACCAGGGTCGAGGGTGGAGGAACAGGATCTCCCAGAAAGAACAATAGGAGGCGCATGTGGTGAGAGATGAACTTGCGGGTGGCATCCCGTGGGGTGGCTGGAGTGATGGGGGTGGGGTGGGATACCACCTGGCTCAGCATCAAAGGCAGCTCCTGTTCCTGGAGTGGGGCTCCATCTAGCCTGACTACCCCGGCAGTAGGGTGACATTCTGCTTTATCAACTCCCTCCCCGCCGAACTCTGGAGGTAACTGGAGAAAAGCTAATGGCTGCAGATCTGAAGACTCCCCCAGAGATGCTGGGTGACCCCTCCCGCGTGGTTCTTTCACAGAGAGGCAGCTAATGGAAAAACCTGCTGCCTCCCAGCAGAAGCTGCCCCCCCCCCCCGCCGCGTTGCCTAGCACCCATGCTGCAGAGTTTTCCGTGTAAAACAAAGCGTGTGAAAGGAGAACACAAGAAACATTTCCTCAGAGTTTGCTCCAGGCCAGGTGGGGGCTGGGACCTTTACAACCTGAGGGTATTTTGTCACAGTCCCGCCCATGAGAAAGGGCTGGCATCCAGTTTTCCAGGTGGGGAAACTAAGGCACAAATGAAAAGCGACAGAGTCGAGACTCAGGGAAGTACAATGACTTCCCTGAGCTCGCATAGCTCATGAGCAATTAACCAGGTATTTCAACACAGAAGCCCACCACCATCCCCAGGGCTACTGCAAGCCTTCCGTCACCTGGGCAGTCACTGTAACCTCTTAGTCCTAAACTCACAATGACAGAGACATTCCCTCCAGCAGAGGGGATCTCAGCGGGTGGGGGAATTCAGAAGGCAGACTGCAGTACCCAAATGTGGCCAGGGATGGCGACATGGGGACCCGAGCTTCTGTACTGAGGACACAGGCCTTGTCTGTTTTCCTGCCTCCCTCAGCAGCACCAAACCCGCAAGCTATCATTGCTCAGCGGTGACTACCATGGGGTCCCATCAGAGCCCAGAGATCAATGAACCGGGGCCCCGGCTTTGGCACAGAACCCTCTGCTCTCTTACCTCCCCCGAACCAACATCATTTGCCACACCACTGCCGGTGGCCCTCTGCAGACACCCGTCGTCACCCTAAGTCACCCTACCGAGCCTGTCCTGACTGTCCCAGGAGCTTGGTGGTGGGTAAGCAGGGTATCCCATGGAAGAGCTACCCTGCGACTGAGTTCTGTACCATCTGTTCACAACAACCCAGCATGAGGCAGATCCTGGACTCACCGAGGCATGGTCATTTTCCTGAGAATACATAGCATATAAGGAACTGATCAAAACCAGAGCTGCAAACTGGCCAATTCTAACCTCTGTCACCTACCCCAAGTTCACAGCTTTCCCTGCCAGAGCCTGGCACGAAGAAACCTCTGCGGAGTCGAAGGATTGATTGCATTGCACATGCCTGCACTTATTATTATCTTACTACTATAATTAGTCATTCACTTACATTACAGGCGTGTCTATCTTCCCCGGACTCTGAGCTCTTTACAGACAGACAGCCTGGAGCTGAATTTCTCCTTGGATCCCGGTGCACGGCACAGCTACATACATGGAGGAGATGCTAAGAGAAAACTGCAATAAAACCTGTTTGCTCAACTGACAGCCGGGAGCAGAGAGAGCTACATCACAGCATACAGACAGCTGCCTGATCTACGAACCCAACCCCACAGAGGGACCCAGGAAAATAAGGGTATTTTTGGAAAACCTGAGAACGCTGCAGAATTAAGAATAAAAAGCAAGCAGACTCCTTTTGGAGGCTGTTGCCATAGTAACTCAGCACACAGCAGAAAAATACTGTCTCCATGGAGCCATCATCTTTGATTACAAATAGTGAAGGGAACACTAGCCCTGGGGATAGACACGTTGGACGTGGCTGACCACCACCTGGGAGCTGTTCTCTGTGGTGTAGCCCACAGCCACAGGTGAGAACTCGGGGGGCCGTGGAGGAGCCTGGGCTTCAGTTTGTCTAGGAAAAACTGGCCAAGACCATCTGGATGGCTCCACCTTCTGGCCACACCTGCCCTCCCATGAATAGCTACTTCTGAAGGTCAGCGAGATTCTGGAGGGTCTCTCAAACCGTCAACTGCTGAGCAGACACAAGACAATGAGGGCTCTAAGGCTGTCTCTTAGGGGGCTGGCTGCACAGGCTGTTGCAAACCAAACCTAATCTACCTCCAAAGGCTCCAGACAGCCTCTAGAGTGACTCAGCAGCATTGATGGGACCACGTGTATATTCCTTTTCCCTGGACAGAACAGGGCCTCAGGGTCTCAGGGCTGCAAGGTGAAGGGTGGGGAACCTGATCAACTGCTCACTCATTCACAGACTAAAGAGACATTTTGTTGAGCATCTACTATACACTAAGAATAGGCTGGAAGGCAGATGTATAAAGAGAGAAACACAGACCCTGTCTTGGAGGAGGTTGGGAGGGAGTGGTATAGGAAGGGAAGAAATGGAACAGGATTGAGAGCCTACAGCAGAGAGTGGGTGCATCCTGCAGTATGTGTGGTGATTGGTGGTGGTGGTGGTGGCGGCGGCGGCGGTGGTGGTGCTGGTGAGCTGGGATAATGATGTATCCAGACTTTGCCTCATTGATCCAATCCTTTGGGATGGTCATTCTTCCTTTCCCTGCCTGGGGAAGTTCTATTGATCTCGAGCCACCAACACGCTTTGGATTCTACACCAGGGAGCTGGTGAGTGACAAGAAGACGTCTCCCACATTCCAGTCTCTTGCACGCAACATCTCAGCTCCTGGGAGAACTGCGGTTGCAGGGACACTTAGACGAGCAGGAGACACAGAGGTGGCTGGGCCTTGCTGACCCTACATGGCTCACTCGTGGTCATTTCTGTCTGTCCACCTGGGTCAGAAGCCAGAGAAGAATCCTCTGTCTCCAGTGGCATTCTAGAAGTGCCATCCTTGACTGAGCACAGGGAACAAGTCATGCTGCCATGGAAGATGAGGGTGTGTTGTGGGTGGGTCAGATCCTCTTGTCCAGTGGGCCTTGCCATAAGACTAGGGTGTTAAAGGGACCTTCCAGGAAAGCAAATACAGTTAACTCTCAAAGGATGCCACCAACTTGTCCCCCAGAAAGAGAGGGCTTTATAAGAGGTAACCTCTTAGCCTATGCTGTCCGCTGTGTGTGTGTGTGTGTGTGTATGTGTGTGTGTGTGTGTGTCTAGGCACTGAGCGTGGCTTGGGGAGAGTACACAGCTAGGATACTCTTGACTTTGTCCCATGGTTGCAAATTGATGCTACATCAGGACTCCTCTGTTTGCCATAGTCGAATAGATGGGTTGGTCCCCATCTTGCTGAGCTCCCAGATGTTTGGAAAGCCTCAGCTTGAATAATTTGCCTCTCTTGGAATTGAGGTCCTTCTTTTTGTACACTTACAGCTACCCTGAGGGCAATCCTTCAGGAGAGATGGCTGTTTTTGACCATGACTTTTCGGCACACTGTAGGTAGTCAATAAAAGCTCACTGCATTATGGCAACATCACACCTGTATCACATTGCACTGAATATTCTCCATGTCGGATACAAAAACCATCTTAGAAGCCAAACTGTATTATTCCTGGGAATATTTAGGGCATCTAGGGCTACAGGGACACAAAGTACCCCAAGAAACGGTGGTCTTGGCAGACCAGAAGCGAAAATGGCACACTGGCCTTCAGCTGAAAAGCCCAGGTCTAGTTCCAGCTGTTGAGGCCCAGAGGGACTGTTGTGGCCACTGCCCTGGAATGGTGGGCATGTGCACAAGTCTAGCAGCCTTCAGGGGGGCTAGGCAGGGTTTCCCACCTCAAATGAAACATGCTTCGTCCCCAGCTGAAAACCCTGGTGAGGGTGATCAGGGTGGAGATGCCTGTGGGTGGCTGCGATGTCTGAGCCTTTGTGAAATGATCCACGAGAGACCGTTAGCAACAACCACGCTAATTAAGAGGACAAGAGTCTTTTTGAAAATGGCCAGACCAAGAGTAGGCTAACGCCTCCAAAACACCTCTTGGTGCTGAAGCTCAGGGGTATAGGATTTTTAAAAACAAAACCCACAATTACATCAGTGATGCAGGAAATTATTACATCAGCGTTAGAGCGTGTGCTGGTTGGTCTTGTGTCAACCTGACATAAGCTAGAGTTATCTGAAAGGAGATTAAGAAGATGTCTCCATAAAAGCTGGCTATAAGACATTTTCTTAATTAGCGACTAATGGGGAGGGCCAGCCCACGGTGGGTGGTGCCATCCCTGGGCTGATGGTTCTGGGTTCTATAAGAAAACAGACTGAGCAAGCAAGTCAATAAGCAGCACCCCCTTATGGCTTCTACATCAGCTTTTGCCTCTAGGATCCTGACCTGGTCTGAGGTCCTGTTCTGCTTCCCTTCAATAATGAAGTGATCTGGAAGTGTAAGCCAAATAAACCTTTCCTCTCCAACTTGCTTTTGGTCATGGTGTTTTTTGTTTTGTTGTTGTTGTTTTTGTTTTTGATTTTGATTTTTTGGTTTGTTTGGGTTGGTTTTTTTTTTTTTTTTTTTTTGGTTTTTGGAGACAAAGTTTCTCCATAGCTTTGGAGCCTGTCCTGGAACTAGCTCTTGTAGAACAGGCTGGCTTCGAACTCAAAGAGATCCACCTGCCTCTGCCTCCCGAGTGCTGGGATTAAAGGCGTGCACCTCCGTCACCCAGCATTGGTCATGGTGTTTTGTCGCAGCAGTAGAAGTAACACCTGTCTTTTGGCAGAACTTAGCGGGATTTTCTAGACACAACTTTTGTCTACACAACGGATAGACAGACACACTGACCAATGAAAGAACACACAGGTGAGAAGGTACAGGCATCAATGTGCTTGCCTTGCAAACATGAAAAACTGAGTTCAGTACCAGAAGTTGTGTGTAAAGTTGGCTGTGGTGGCATGTGCCTAGAATCCCAGCACTTGGGAGGCTGAGACAGGCAGGTACCTGGGGCTGCCAGGACAGCCAGCCTGGTCCACTTAGCCAGCAACAGGTCTTGAGAAACTGCCCATCCCAGCTTTGTATCTGTTAATGTGATAAAGTACCTTGGTCCAAAGCAATTTGGGGAGTGTGGTAGTTTGAATGTAATTGGTCCCCCAAAGTTCATAGGGACTGGTACTATTAAGAGGTGTGGCTTTGTTGGAGTAGGTGTGGCCTTGTTGGAGGAAGTGTGTCACTGTGTGGGTGGGCTTTAAGGTCTCAATATATGCTCACACCATGCCCAGTGTCTCAGTTCACTTCCTGTTGTCTGTGGATCAAAGATGCAGGACTCTCAGCTCCTGCTCCAGCACTGTCTGCCTGCACACCACCACGCCACACCACGATAATGATTGACTAGACCTCTGAACTGTAAGCCACCCCAATTAAATGATTCCCTTTATAAGAGTTGGCATAGTCATGGTGTCTCTGCTGAGCAACGGAAAACCTACCTAGGACAGGGAGTAGAGGGAGTAAAGAGTTTATTTGACTCATAATTCCAGGTTACAGTGGCTTACCATGGGAAAGTGAAGGCAGGAACATCGTGTCCACAGTCAAGAGCAGAGACAGAGCTGATGCATGGATCCTTGCCTGCTCTCAGCTAGCCTTCTTCTCTCTTCTGCTGTCCAGACCACTTGCCTAGGGAATAGTGCCGCCCAACAAAGGACTGGGTTTTCTTACATCAATTAACAACATCACCCCCCACAATCTTCCCACAGACCAGCCTGATCTAGACAATTCCACTTTAGGGCTCATTTTACTCTTTGATCTTTAATTTTTGGTGGCTGTGCGTTTTCAACCTTTCACTCCTACCACATTGTCCTCAGTTCCCACGTACAGCTATGGGACCCCACAGGGAACTCACAACCTACAGCTTAAGCGGTTTCGCTTTAGACATTTGAATGTGCAGAAGGGCTGGACGGCAGAGGGCTGAGCCTTGAGGGTAGGAGGGTCGAGTCCCATTAAAGCCTCCTTAGGGTGGTGTATGGGGAGTCAGAGGAGGGCGGTTAGAACGGTTATTCCCTGAGATATAAAAAAACTTCTGGTCAGGCAATTATATTTATTAAATCTTGAGGTCTTAAAGGCACCGTCTGTCCCACAGTGGTCACACAGTGACTAATGAGTGCCACTTAAAAGACAATGCAGTCAGGCTAGAGAAATGGCTCTGTGGTTAAGGCACTCACCCTGCAAGGGTAGGGGTTGGAGTTCAAATCCCCAGAACCCATATACAGTGGGAATGGTAACCCACCTGATTCCACCTCAGAAGGAGGATCCTCAGGTCAAGCTGACTGGCAACATTAGCCACATTGTTGAGCTCTGTCTGGGTTTGATTGAGAACCCTTCTTCGATGAATAGGATAGAAGAGCAGCCAAAGGCAGGTTTACAGCCATGGGCGGAGTCCCTAAGCTCAAGTCGCTATGCTGGTCCCTTGATCACTCTGTACACACCGCAGAGGATTTGCAGATGTGAACATGAGCCCCAGCTGCTGAGTCCAGTGGCTATGAAAGGCCTTCGACTCCAAGCCAGAGGTCTGGCCTCTCTCCTCAGCATCTCTCAAGTCATACAGGCAGGGGAAGTCTCAGGCCAATCTCAGTTCTTGACATATTTGTGCTAAGGTTCAAAAATATCTACTGTACACATGCCGCGGGCGGGAAGACCTGCCCGGACAGAGGCATGCAGGAAGGAATACCTGTGTTGCAGGATAAATCAGAGGCTCAGCACTACCTGAGGCAAAATTTGGCTCCTACAGCCCAATGAGGGATACATTGTATCCCAAATCAATAATGAGACTATCAGGGTAAGATCCAAAGATCTTAGGTTTTCTGAGATAACCATGTTCTAAGAAACCTGTTTTATACAAACACGCAGTGATATTTATAAAGCTGGGGATATAGCCCAATGGTAGAATGCAGGTCCTGCCTGCTCGGAGTCTTAGGTCCAACCCCAGTGTCAATTTATAAAGCCACGAAAGGAGGTGACACAGGGAGGATCCAGGGCGATGCTCAAGCCTTACACCTACTGGCAACTGTACAACCCTGTGGGGCTGCCTATTTTTCATCTCCTAATTTCTAGGGTTTTGTTTTTTACGCTATGGTTAGAGAGCAGAGCCCCGAGCATGCTGGGAAAACCGTGCGCCTTCACAGCCACCATCTATCTCGCTTGCTCCTCTTGTCCAGCCCGTGTGCTAGGTGCAACCATTCCGTAGAACAAAGAAACCGAGGCTCAGCACCTTGACCCACGTGACAAGTGTCAGAGCCTGGGGCTTGGAATTGTTTCCCATCTTAGGCACTCTCCAAGGCTGTCGAGGACAGGCTGCCATGAGTGAGGTGATAAGACTTGCCACCCAGGATGACAGGCCGCGGGAAGGGGAGAAGATTTGCTGGCTGGAGACAAGAAGGTCTCACTGAATCAGCCAAGTTGCCAGGCACGTCCGGGTGTCACGCTGCTATATTTAGACTGCAGCACCCTGAAGCCTCTTGTAACTGACCACAAATCCCCTCCCTGCACGGTGTGGCCAGGCACACTGGAGTCTGGAGCGCCTCAGAGACTTCCTGTCACCACAGCAGAAGGATGAGCATGGCTACCTGCCTTCAGCTACCTGCCTTCAGCATGCTTTGAGGGGCAGTGAGCCCTCCGCCATCACTGGAGACGCAGACACAGTGGGCTACTCGCCTTCGATGATGTAAGGACTGATTCTGCACAGGAGATAAGGCCAGCACTCTATAAAGATGAACCGGCTGTTAGAATTTCCACTCGGGTTTCTAACTCCATGTTCATGGTACCAGGCCCCATGGGTTAGAGGCAGTGCTGTTTGCTCACTAGCCTGAGGGTCTCAGAGGGAGGCAGTTATGTGTGGAAAGGGACTGCGCTGCATCTGCCCTGTGAGGGTGTGGCTCAAGTTACCTGACACGTCCACTCTCTGACTCTCCTCCTCAGGCAACCCTACTTCCTTCACATCTCCTCCCTGCTAGGGACCCGTGTGGTGAGCTGTGTGGCCTGGCTGTGTTCCTACAGCCCTGCTCCCGGGCCGCAGGCTGAAGAGAGGGGAGTCAGAGACACTTTTCTCTCTCTGTGAAGCCCCCTATGGCTGTTGGGGGCTTGTCTGGGTTGGGGTATCCTAGGACAGCGGAGGGAGGTGACACATTGAGGGCTGTAGGGGGAGAGGAGCCTGCGTCATGCTGTGTGCGGCCAGGTGTGCTACACACATCTGGGACCGTGATGTGCTGGGTGCCTGCTTACCCTCGACTGCATTCTTGACAGAGTCAGCCAAAGTCAATACTTTGGAGCTCTTTCTACGTGTTGCTGAACTGCCGGGCCGAGTCAACAGCTCTCATCCCTGACCATCCCACAGACAGAAACCATGTCTCAGGGCATGCAGCCACCAAGGAGTGTGCTTCAGAACTTTCGCCCCAGCACCTCGAACAGTACCTGGCCCATACTGGGCAATTGCCAGACATCTGAGGAATCAACGAGGTAGCTGGGGATGTACCAGCTAAGCATACAGCTCTAGTCTCCCCTCAAGGGAGCACACTTAGGGACATGGAACTCTGGGGCAGCAGGCTATCTTCCCTGAGGCCCCCCAAAGTCCCACACGGCCTCTGCAGGTGTAGCTGGCACCATCCTGGTTTCGGAAGGAGAAATTCTCCAGTCCTGAGAGAGCTGAGATTGTTGATCATGGCGTACGTCAGTGACCAACCTGACAGACAGGCATGGAGGCTCTGAGGGTCAGCCCTTTCTTCAGACACATCCCCAGAGCCTGTGTGCTGTGGCCCCAGAGCAGGCATCCCCACGCTTCTGGCTCTTTTCTCCTCAGTAAGCGGAGAAGCACCCCAGGTGTACCTCACAAGATGCACCAGAGGTTGTAACAAAATGCCATACAGAAAGTCAAATATGCCAGGTCCTGGCACACGGCGAGCATACTGCGAGGAGCTAGGAGGGTGAAGTCTGAGGGACAGAGTGGGACACTTTGTGCTGATAGAAAGAGCTGGCCTTCCAGGTCCACCAGGAGGCAACCTGCTTCCTAGTACTCTCTGCTTTGGTTGACCTCTGTGCCAGACTTCATTTCCTGGACTGGCCCTGGGCTAGGTGCATATGAAATGAAGGTCCTTGCTGTCAGGGAGCACCAGACAGGGTGGCTCAGACTGCGCATGGTGCTGGAGGGAGGAGGGCTGGAGGGAGGAGGGCTGCGTGGAAGGATGTGGTGTCCCTTCCTTCCATTTTTGACAGCCGTCCATCCAAGCAAGCCTTGACAAGTCCCTCAGCCATGGTCCATTCTGCCCACAGAGTCCAGACCTGAAGAGACTGTGACAGAAAAACCCATGGATTTGATCCTCAGATGTCCCTTCCAGCACTGTAGTCAGTCAGCTGTCACTCTTCTGGTCCCTCTTTCCCTGCCTGCACGACTCTGGGCACCATCTTAAAGCCTTTGAGTTGATGCTTTTTCCTCCCATGTGGGTGTGCTCACTAGACAGGCACTGGGGGTGACTTGCCCCTTGGGGTGTCATCTCTGCTTTCTATCCTGGCTTCTTCCACCTGAGAGCGGGGTCCCTGCCTCCCTGATGGTGTCCTTTACGTCACATGTGCTCCGAGATGGGGTGAGCAACAGCCAAGGGGATGAGGGCTGGACAGAAGCTGGTCCTGGCTCCTCGGCGCTCTCCCGACCGGCCATGTGCATGGCTCATGGCTTTCCATGCTGACTGATTGGCCCAGCAGGGTCAGATGAACTTCCGCAGGAGGGAGAAGGAAGGGCAGGAAATCAGGAGGAGGAGGCGGCAGCTAGAGTGGTCCCGCTGTGGCTGAGGCAGGGAGAACAGCAGTGGGGGACGGGACAGTAGAACACATTAGTCACCTCTCAAGCCTCCCTTGGCACAGAAGCCCAATCTTAATGCATTTCTAATCAGCTTCCAGAGCTGCGGGTGGAGGCTACAGATGGGGTTTCCTCGTGGGACCGGCAGGGGACAGGCTGAGTGGGAGGTAGCCATGTTCAGTCTGCAGCATCTGCTCCCCTCTTCTGCCTTCTTCTTTCTAAGGGGCTTCCTAGGGTTCTCATTTTGAGACTGAATGTGGAGGCAGGAGGATGGCAAGTTCTAGGACGTTCTAGAACAGTCTGGCCCCACCAAAATGGAAACCAACCCTCTCCCCCAGATTCAGACCCAGCTATGCCACTGGGCTGCATCCCTCCAGGCTTCCTAGTACAGCCTCAACATCAAGTCTCAGGCAACAGCTCTCTCAGCCTCTTCTGGAATGTCTAATCACAGGACACATACACAGAAGAACCCAGGTGGCCAAGGCAGGCAAGCTGCACAAGAGTTTAGCTCTCCAGCGCGGACACAGACCCTCTTGTCCAGGGCAGTGATCTGAGCTCATAAGTTGTATTGCCTTCATTCAGGAAGAGAAATTCATGTCCAAGGTTTCAGAATGAATCCAGTGTACATTTCTTTACCACAGTGGGAAAAAAAGAGGGGTGGAAATACAGATGCTAAAAGCACAGGCTTAAGAAATTCTCCTTCCAATCAAAACAACGCTGTGATTCCATCTTACACCTGTAAAAATGGCCAAGATCAAAAACACTGATGACACTCTTATGCTGGACAGGTTGTGGGGTAAAGGGAACACTCCTCCATTGCTGGTGGGAGTGCAAGCTGGTCCAGCCCCTCTGAATATCAGGATGGCGATTTCTCAGAAAATTAGGAAACAACCTTCCTCAAGACCCAGCAATACCACTTTTGGGTATATATCCAAAGGATGCTAACCATGCCACGAAGACATGTGCTCAACTATGTTCATAGCAGCATTGTTTGTCATAGCCAGAACCTGGAAACAACCTAAATGCCTTTCGACCGAAGAATGGATAAGGAAAATGTGGTACATTTACACAATGGAGTCTACATAGCAGAAAAAATAACGACATCTTGAATTTCGCAGGCAAATGGATGGAACTAGAAAACATCATATTGAGTGAGGTAACCCAGACCAAGAAAGGCAATTATCACATGTACTCACTCATAGGTGGTTTTTAAACATAAAGCAAAGAAAACCAGCCCACAAAATCACAATCCCAGAGAACGTAGACAACACTGAGGACCCTAAGAGAGGCTTACATAGATCTAATCTACATGGGAAGTAGAGAAAGACAAAATCTCCTGAGTAAATTGGGAGCATGGGGACCATGGGATGGGGCTGAAGGGGAGGGGAGAGGTAGGGAGTGGAGAAGGGAAAAAATGTAGAGCTCAATAAAAATCAATAAAAAAAATTTTTAAAAAGAAATTCTGCTTCCAGCCCAGTTGGAGTTATTGGGACCGAATTCATTCACTCAACTGGAAAAAAACAAGTTCAGTATATGAAAACAATTTTTCAGGACTTTGATGTCAAGCAAGTAAGGCTTGAGGACAGACAGAATACGGAGAACCCTGGGGGCAGGCAGAGGGTGCTCGCAGTCCCCAGAGACTATGGCTGGTGAGTCATGGATGTGTACAGCCTGCTGAGACAGAGTCAACCAAATGGATGACCCTGAGCAGTGCCTGGCACCCACACAAAACTACCATTCCTGCTTCTCCCATTGGCCACTTCGTGGATCTTACAACTCACAGGGCAGCAGAGAGAATGGGCTGGTCTCACTAGCCGCGATAGTCACCATCAGATTAACTATGGCCCTTGTCATGCCTAGCAAATCATAAATCCCTGAAGAGTCCAAGCTGCTCCCAAATGAGTGGTCTTCATCCAGAATAAAGACGACGACTATTTAGAGAATACAGAAATACTTATCATGCAATGAGGTGAAATTCACAGTGCTTAGCCAGGTGTGGTGGCGCACACCTTTAATCCTAGCACTAGGGGAGGCAGAGGCAGGTGAATCTCAGAGTTCAAGGCTAGTCTGGTCTATAGAGGGAGTTCCAGGAGTACACAGAAGAACCCTGTCTTAAAAAAGAAAGGAAGACAGAGTGGGAAAAAGAGAGGGGAAAGAATCTCATAGTGTTTAGCATCTGACCAAGAATGACCAGACAGGCAAGGAGATGCAACCCGAACTAGGAGGTGAGGGCATCCCATAAACACACCCCAAAGACTAAAAATGAGTGTGAACATGTTAAGAAAAGGCAAGATAATTTTTAAAAGACACGAACTTACTGTCTAGAGACAACAGCCATAATCTCTGGGATGGTGATACTCTGGATGGGTTTGCCACTAGTTTAAAGATGGCCAAAGAAAATGGTGGCGATCCTGAAGGGGTACTGATGATAGCGACTCAAACGGAACATCAAGGGAAAGAGCAGAATGCCAATGGGTGTGAGCCAGTTGGAGGCAGCCTTGTGTAACCAGAAAGAATGTCGAAAGGCAAGAAGAACAGAAAAAAGTACACGAATAATGAATGCCAGAAAAGCTCCCAAATGTGATGAGACTATAACCCACACAGGCGCTTTTCAGATTTATTTTATTTTTGATGATGTGTACATGTTTGTGGGGCAATATATGCACATATGATTGCAGTACCCACAGAGGCCAGAAGAGAGCATCGGATCTGGAGGTACAGGGCCAGATGGTGGCCAGATATGGGAGCTAAGAACCAAATTGGGGTCCTTTGGAAGAGCAACGTACACTCTCAAATGATGAGCCCCCTCTCCAGCCTCCTGCACACACATCTGGAAATCCCAAGCACTAGAAACATGAGAACCACACAAAGGTAAAGCTTCTCTAAATTGCTCAACATCAGAGAAAAAGACAAAAATCTTAAAAGCAGCCAGAGGGGGGAAGGAGACACTATACTCAGAGGACCAAAATACAGAGAGCAGAAGATTTTCTCTGGAAACAACACAAGCAGGAAGTTAAAGCCATATTTTTAATTGGACTGACAACTTAGAGTGTCTAGACATATAAAAGCTGAGAGAATTCATCCAGCAATTCGGTAGCACTAGAGATGCCAAGGCCCTTCCAGGCAGAAAGAAAACGATGCCCCAAAGAAATGAGAGTCTACACCAATGAAAGAAAGGCACCAGGAGTAACTAGTGCATGGGGGAAATACGTAAGACTTCCCCTTATTACTGAAATAAATGGAAGAAAACTGACTTTTAGCAAAGATAGTAATAAAGTATTATGGTTTATAACATAAACACAATAGTGTATTGTGGTTTATAACATAAGCACAATAATGTATTGTGGTTTATAACACACACACAATAGTGTATTGTGGTTTATAACACACACACACACACACACACACATCTCAGGGAGACAGAATGGGCAGGGAAGGTGCAACTCTGGGTCTCCAGATCTCAGGACAGAAGCTAGAGCTTGGCCCGATACAAGGCAGAGCACATGAAATTGTTATATAAGCAGTATCTTCCTGGAAATGCACGCCCACCCCCCAGGCCTGTTCTCTAGGCTCTGTGAAGTCCTAGGTTTTAAAATACTACCTAGAGATTTGATGCCTTTGTTAATTGTGCATTACGTTCCTGAAGAAACAACACACAGCCCCTTCTGAGGTCTGATGACAATACCCAAGGACTTACGAGGTCTTTTCAGTGAGAATTTGAAGAAGACAGGCCCTCTGGTTAGAACCACCTGAGATAATAGATAATTTGTACTTTATGATAATTCTTGCTTTAAGAAAACATGGGCTGGGGCTGGAGAGATGGCTCAGCCGTTAAAGGCTAGGCTCACAACCATAAATATAAAGAAAACATGGGCTGTTGTTAGCACAAAAGCCCTTGAGCCCATAGAGAATGAGGGAGCCAGGAATATTAAACACTCAGCGGCCTCTCCTCTAAGGAAGAATTGACTATTTCCACCCAGAAGACTGGGAGTAGATATGGTGAGCGGCCTGGTGACCTGTTTGCTATCTGTGGAGGCAGACCACACCCAAATCCCCCAGAATGTCTACCCCAGACTCTCCCTCCCTAAACCTTTATCTTTAGCTCCCGGTAAATAGAATCCACCCTATTCTATTCTAGGGAAATGTCACATGTATTTTATGGCCTGCTGACCTCTGTGCTATCTCAGTCAGAGACCACACCAGATCCTAGGTCTTTTAGCACAGAGCCCACCTCAAGGTCACATGGACTTTGCCAAGGAGTTTCTGTGTAGTTGCACCTTAGGTTTTATTGTGCTTAGCATACATGTCGTCCTAGGTTCAACCCCCCAGTACTGTCAAAAAAGTAGAATAAGTAAACAATTTATTTAAAATCATGCTGACAACAAACCACCTGGCATCCAACTCGCTGAGGTGTGGTCCAGGTTGATGACATCAGTCCAAACCGAGTTTTCACTTCCACCTCAATTCTTCTCTGTTCCTCTGCCTGACATCTGCAGAGGCCTGGCATCCCCCAAACCTCCATCCCCTCTTCCTGCCTCTGTCAACGGCCCTAATAACAGGTTGCCTGGCTCCCCAGCATTCTATTTTTGGGGCAGTGGTGTTTCTCTGGACAAGAAATGTCTGCTAATTTCTTACAGATCTGTTGGAATGATCTCATAGACTCCTTTGTACAAAACAAAGAAGGCCTCTATTTTAAAGAGAAAACAGAGTCATGTGTCCTTTATGACTAGAAGTCTTTTGTGGTTTTCCCGCTTTGTGGAAAAACAAAATTAAAAAGAAATTTTACTGTGAGTCTCCTAAGGCCCTGGAGGTGAGAGAAGGCAAAAGGGGAGGGCAGGAAATCTCCAAGTATTGATTAGACCGGCAGGTTGCCTCCCAGAAATAGCCCAGGGTTAGTACCTGTTCCAGGTGCCTTCCCACCTGCCAAGGTCATGCTGTGGGGTGGGCTGCGGGAAGATGAGGGGGTAATCTCATCTCCCCTCCCCCCACAGAAAGCCTTCTCAGACTCCTCTGCCATGAGGTTAAGTCACACAAGTGTCAGGTCTGAAATGGTCAAATATTTGCAGCTGCATATGGCTCCCCCAGCATAACCACCAGCTAGTTAATCCAGTATAACCACCAGCTAGTTCACCCAGCATAGTCACCAGTTAGTTCACCTAGTATAAGCAAACACCAGCTAGTTCACCAGCACAAGCACTAGCTAGTTCACCCACCATAACCACCGGCGAGTTTACCCAGCATAACTGCCAGCTAGTTCACCCAGCACAAGCACCAGCTAGCTCAGAGTAACTATCTTCTCCCCTAGGGTTGCTGAGACAAGACCTTGAAAACCCAGCAGAGCTCCAGGATGGACGCAGCCCACACTCCTGTCCTGTGTGCTTCAATGCAGTCACCAGTCTCCAGGATGCTGTGGTCCATGCCTTCCCGCCCTCCTGGACATGAAGAATTATGAGCTGGTCCACTCCCTCTGCATCTAAATTGCCACAGAACTTTCTCAACGAGGAGGGTGTAGTGTTACAGACATGGTAGGACATCTGAGGCTAGGTCCTCAAGAGCCTGAAGCCTCTACCTGAGACCACTGGACTCTCCCATTAGAAGAAGCAGCGCTACACAGGCTAGAGTGGACTCTGTGCTGGGAGGAGGTCCCAGCTGCTAAAAGCAAACCCTGCAGAGAGGAACACCATATAGAGAGTGGCCATGTGGGGAGGTGACAGAAATATCTGTGCAGAAGCCGTGAGCTGGAGCCTAAGTGTCACACAGAGACCATTTCAGCAGATACAAACTACCCAGCAGGGTCCTTCTTGAATCTGTCCCACAAAACTGTGAGCAGTTCAGACAACTCCTTCCATCTCCTAGCAACCTCAGTAATCAACGGTAACCAAGCAGCCCATGCTGTGGCTGGCCAGTGTGCTACAGATTTCTAGCTAATTGTTAGCATTTAAAAATCCAGTCTGAGCCGGGCGGTGGTGGCGCACGCCTTTAATCCCAGCACTAGGGAGGCAGAGGCAGGCGGATCTCTGTGAGTTGGAGACCAGCCTGGTCTACAAGAGCTAGTTCCAGGACAGGCTCCAAAGCCACAGAGAAACTCTGTCTCGAAAAACCAAAA
>NW_026067968.1:218971-347569 GCF_014885135.2 Alexandromys fortis | reverse complement strand
ACACACACACACACACACACACACACACACACACACACACACACACACGAGAGAGAGAGAGAGAGAGAGAGAGAGAGAGAGAGAGAGAGACTGACTGCATGCAAACATCACCATTTCCACTTTTCTCTAAAACACAGAAGTGCCACTGCTCCAGGCCTGTGTGTATGCCTGGCACATGGGGACCAGTGTCTGTCACACCTGCAGACCAGGCCCTTACTCTCAAGGACACCACAATGCCGCACCTCCCTGTTCCACTCCATGAAGCCGATGTCAGAGGTTCCTGAGTTTCACCAATATGATATGTCCCACAATATGCTCCAGAGTCCAGGCCCTATCCCTGGTACATGAGCTGGCTTGTTGGAGCCCATTCCTATGAGGAGATGCCATGATCGGCTTTAAGGCCACGAGGTGGAGGGGGGCTTGGTCCTGCCCAACTTAATGTGCCAGACTTGTTAACACCTCATGGGAGCCCTTACCTGTTGGGAGGAGTGGATGGGCTGGGGGGAGGAAGCGAGGGGGCTCGGGAGGAGGGGTGGGGCTGAGAACTGTGGTTGGAATGTAAACTGAAACTAAACAACAACCCCCCACCAAAAAAAAAATCAATATGCTCGGGAAAGTCTAGAACATGGTCTGGAAAGTCACGATGGCGGTCCAGGTCTGAAGGGGAGGAAAGCAGGTCTGGGCTCCTGAGGGGATAGATTGGGCGGTAGCCATTTTTGAGTGTAAGAATCTAGGCTCAGTCCTAGAGATCTGTGACCATACCTCTCTCTCTAGCTCTGGAGTCTTGGTGGCCCTGCCCATCTGGTTACCTCTGGCTACAGAGATATGGATGTCCTGCGCATATCCCAAAGTTTCCAGGATCCAGGGATTGTGAGGGATTGTGGAATATTCCCCAGGTGGAGTAAAGGTGGCCAAGTGCCCCAGGCTGTGGTCCAGGGGCTCTATCCTAAACCTCTGAGCCGAGCCTCTACTATTCATTCTCTCTCTCTCTCTCTCTCTCTCTCTCTCTCTCTCTCTCTCTCTCTCTCTTTCTCTTTCTCTCTTTCTCTCTCTCTCTCATATAGAGCAGGATGGGCACACCTCTGCATTGGGGAACCATGTCCACACTGCACAGCTGATAGGGTATCATTTAAACACTTGTTTGCAGCCCCAAATGCTCCCAAAGTCTTACCTGCTCTGAACCATGTGAAGATGCTGGCAGGAACCCTATTTAGCATTGACGGCAGGAAGCCAGGGCTGGAGCTGCTTTCATTCCCTTCTTCAGGGAACACTCCTGACCCCACCCATTCTTCCAGCTTCCATTTTCCACATGGGATGGGGGGAGAGGGTTTCCCCAGGCATATACACCATTCCTGTGCTGAAGAACCCACAATGGTTCCCAGTGCTTTCTGCTTCAACCCAGATTTCCCATCTGCCAATCAGCACCTGCTGTAACCTGGCCCTGATATCTCACTCTCTGACCCACTGGGTCTCCTGTCCTCCAGTTCGCTGAAGGGCTCTGAATACGTCCCAGGCCTCGGTAACTACATGTTGCTTTCTCAAGAAGGCTCATTACCGGGCTTGCTCAGTTCAGGACCATCTATCTACCTGTTGTCCTAGTATGACCACCGCCTCCTTCTCAAAGTCCTAGTGATGTGTTCACATCCAATAACTTGCATTCACTCTCTGTTGGTCTGAGTGTCTTTTCCCAAGCACGCATCTCATCATCCTCATCCAACCATCCAATCGAGGCTGTTGAAGAACTACTGCATGCCAGTTCAGCACTGGGCTCAGCACTTGATCTATGTCTCTTCTGGGTCCTAGTAGTCTGACCAATACCCTGGAAGCACCCAGAGAAGGGATCTAGGTCCCATCCGACTCTGTCCCTCAGCATTCCTGTCCTAGTGCACGACAGGGTCCATGACACAAGGTGCTGAAGGAGTAGATGGAGTACCAAGATTTCTCGGTGGGTGCTCACTGCCACACAAGCAGGGGCTGTCACACACACACACACACACACACACACACACACACACACACGCCCCGGGTGTACAGAGGCTAAGTGCTCGCTCCCACATACTGCTAGGTCCTTCCTGTTGAAAAAAGTATCAGTTCTCATCCCGTGGGGCTGGTGAGACAGATCTATAGCAGGAAGCGATACTGAGCACAACCAAGGCTATGCAGAGCAGGAGGCACCATGACGCCAGCACCTTCAGAGGAAGGGGACAGAGAAGCCATCCTGGAATGTGTACCCAAAGTGAGGCCACATGGGGAAACCCCAGAATCTCTGCAGAGCCTAGGGTCTAGATTCAAAATCAGCTCCCTTCCTCACGAACTGCATGCCCTTGGGTAAATTATTCCTGCCATCTGGCATGCTGACCTACAGAAATCCAGGCTAAGAGGACTTGCCAGAGCTCACACACAGTAGGTCCTCTAAAAACCTTAGTGTGCCTTCTATTGGTGTGCCTATTCACACTTCCGCTCCTTTTAGTCAGCATGGTGCTGAGCATGCAATCAGTGCCACCTTTTGGCAGGAACAAACTGGCCACGTGAAATGTGAATTATAAAACAAAAACAACAAAAGCGAAACCCCACTGCCACCACACCAAAAAAACAGACTCCCGCAGGCTCTGCCCACAGGTACAGAAAAGCCCTGTATGTTTTGTCAAGTCACCATAGCAACTGTGGATGCTCTAGCCAGCCCCAAGGTTGGCCAGTAATGATCAATTTCTCTTGTAACCATGGAAACTCCAGCTTCTGTGGGATGCAGAGAGGAAGGCAGCCACAGACATCCTGTGAGTTTCTCTCCTCACTTCAGCTACAGCTTAGCTAAACACCCTTCCATCTGCAAGGGCAGTGACTGTTCCGCATGACAATATTTACATACGGGTAGAATATGAGATGGGTCATCAGCCAAAAAGGGGGAGTCGTCAGAGTCCTTAGGGTTATTACTTGCTTGCGAAAGACTGCCCAATCCTGGTCTTGATTCCCCAGAGCTAACTTGGAGACTTTGTGTCCTTTGATGCTCCCATTTGGGAGCAACCCTCTATAGCCAGCCTGGCTTTTGATGTTATGTTTTAACAGACTTCCACCACACGGGTGAAGTTTGGAGAAAGGAATGTGTCCCTTCAAACATTGCTGCTAGAGACAAGCAACAGGGATCGGGGCCCTGGACATACACACCCAGGAGGCAACAGAGTTGGCTTCCTCACATGGCCACAGAAGGGGAAACGTCTTGTGGGTTGGGACTTGTGTCCAGCCAAATGTAGCCTCTCTCTGTAGCCACACACTGTGGCCAGCGCTGGGTCTTCCCAAAAACCATGCATAACCCCAGAAAAGGGTGTGTGCCTTTGTTCTGGCTCAAGAGAATCAACACCTAAGATCACAACTCCAAGGCATTCTCCTGCCTCCAAGACCACCAGGCACCAAGAGGTCATTTGTATATCTGCCACAAGGAGCCTGCTTTGTGTGCAGGGAAGGGTGGTGGTCTCCTGCTCAAACCCAGCACAAAGCAAAAATGCATTAAACCATCCATCTCTGTCACAAAGCCCTGTCACCGTCTTCCTAAGTAGCAGAGGCTAAAGTCTTACCCACAGTGGAGAGAAAGGGGGTTGCCCCGAGGACACCAACAAGTGACAGAGTGCCAGTGCCAAGCAAAACCAGAGAAGGGAGGGCAGCTCCTCTTCAGTTCTCCTCTGCCAGTCCCGGGGCTCCAGGGCTAACATAGTGAGTGGGGGTTGGGCTGGGAGGGGCGACTTCAGCTCCCCAGGCTCCTCAGAGCTGTCTTGTTCAAAAGTGGGGTGCTCAAGGGAGACAGCTCCACTCCACCTTCGGTGTGTGAGGAACATGAGCCACTCCACCCAGGACAGTCAAGCTGCCGGCCCCGGGTACGCGCACCAGGTGGGACTGCCTGCCGGGCTCGGGACAAAGGACCTGGCCACGGACGCTAGAGCTGCACCGGGGAGGGCAGCGAGGCCGGGGTTCTGAAAACTTGGCGACCCAGGGAGCGTGGGGAAGATTCCGGATTACCTGCGCGGCCATAAAAGACAGATCCATGGTGTCGCTGCTGGCGTGGCTGCTGCTGTTGCTGCCCGCGCTCCAGTACTCCTCGCTGCTGCTGCTGTCGTCGCTATCGCCGCTGCGGGTCCAGCCACCCGCACAGCTATCAGGGAGCGGGCGGAAGAGCGAGCAGGTGCCCTCAGGCCCCGGCGACCGTGACCTCAGCAACCCCGGCGTGGTGGCGCTTTTGCAGCCTTCACGGCGTCCTCGCTGACTCCGGGCTTTGCCTCCCGACACCAACTGGGCGGGAGACCCCGGGCGCGGCGCCCCTCCACGTGACCACTCCCAGCCCCACCCCCGGGGGCGGGCCGAGCAGGACCCCTGATTTCTAGCCATCCTCCCTTTACCTTGGCCAAAAGGGGAAACTGAGGCCTGCAGTGTGGCCAGCTGGGTTGGTGAGCCAGCCTCCAACCCAAATCCAGCGTGGTGGGCGCCCTTCCCAGGGCACCTGATTCAAGCTTTTCTGGGGTTGGCTGAGTTACCGGGTGACCCGGAGTATATATACGCTGCTTTCAGTGGAAGCCCTGTGCCCAGACTCCTGAGTGCTTGGCACTTAAACTGGGCAGAACAAAGCAGAAAGTCTAGCTTTTCTGTATTGTGTGGCTTGGGTGAAGTTTGAGTGTTTGTTTGAGCCTGGGTATCCTCATTTGTAAAACGCGAGTAACAAAACCTAGGAATTAAATAAGACACGGCATAGGGTGAGCTGTAGCACGACCAGTGACCCTTAGAGGAGACCATGGAGTGAATGACCTTCCAGGATGGCATACACAACCTGCAGATAGTGTCCGCGGCTTTGTTAAGACATCTTACCTCAGAAAGGTAGCCCTAGCCACGCAGGTGTCTTAGCTGAAATGCAGGGAGCCCCAGAGATATCCAGTGGGCTCTCTAGGGTGTGTGTCCATCCCTCTATCTTTCTCTCCTCCCTCTTTTTCTCCCTCCCCACCTCCCACTCTTCCCCACCTCTGGCAGCCATCACTTCTGCACCCTTCCAGTCTGTACTGGCTGGTTGTGTGTGTCAACGTGACACAAGCTAGAGTCACCAGAGAGGAAGGAGCCTTAGTTATCAAAATGTTTTCATGAGATCCCGCTGTAGGGCATTTTCTCAATTAACAATCAGTGGGAAAGGGCCCAGCCCATTGTAGGTGGTGCCATCCCTGGGCTGGTGGTCTTGGTTCTAGAAGAAAGCAGGCTGAGCAAGCCAAGAGAAGCAAGTCAGTACGTAGCACCCCTATGGCCTCTGCATCAGCTCCTGCCTCCAGGATCCTGCCCTGTTTCAGTTCCTGTCCTGAGTTCCTTCACTGATGAACAGCAATGTGGAAGTGTAAGCCAAATAAACCCACTCCTCCACAACTTGCTTTTTGATCATGGTGTTTTGTTGCAATACAAATGCTAACTATGACACAGTCCAAATACCTGCTTCCGGTCTCAGTGCCCAGAACTACCCACTGGGTCCTATTTCTCTATGGCAGTGTTTCTCAACCCTCCTAATGCTGCAACCCTTTAATGCAGTTTCTCATGTCATGATGACCCCCCCAGCCCCAACCATGAAATTATTTTCATCGCTACTTCATAACTGTAATTTTGCTACTGTTATGAATCATAATACAAATATCTTATATTCAGAATATCTGATATGTGACCGCTGTGAAAGGGTCATTGGACCCCCAAAGGGGTCTCGACCCAGAGGTTGAGAACCACTGCTGTGTGGCCTAGCACTTCCTCAGCCTACCCAGAACCCATTGCTTCTCTGCACTTTGGCCATGAAGCCTTATACGTGCAGAGGTATGTGTGCATGCCTGTGTGTGTGTGTGCACATATGTGTGAATGTGTGTGGGTACAATTTTAAAAATGAAAACCCCCTGCAGTCTAACAAAAAGGATAGATGGTGCTGGAGAGATGGCCTGTCCATTAAAGACTCAGGCTCCCAATTAAAAAGAGTAAGCAATGTTCTTTTACCCTAAGGAGCATCTCTCCAAAGCTCTTTCTAGTCTGCCCCGGCACCCCAGCCTCCTGTAAGCTAAATGTTCACCATCATTGTTCTCTTCCTGCAGCTCCACCCTGATCATTTACAAGCTTTAAACCTGTGTAGGGACATAGAATCCCTCTGAGATCCCTTCCTCCAGACCTCCCTCTTCAGTCAGTACTGTGTTAGCCTTGATGGTGACCGAGGCCACCATCCACCTGTCGGTATTTACACACTCTCCAGGTTTTCTCCTAAAGTGAACAATGCTTTTGACCTCCCAGTAATCTGTTCTCCATTGCTGTAATTTTGTCATTTCAGGAAAGTGTTACCTGCGGAAGCATGACTAATAACCCTCTGGGGTCAACGTCAATCAATCTGGTTACCAGGAGACTCATCCAGGTTGTCATAGCAGCAATAGTTAGTTCTTTTTTATTGCTGGGTAGTATTTTATTTTATTGATGCACCACCGTTAGTTTAACCACACATCCATCAGAGGACATCTGTGGTATTTCCGTTCTTTGGTGCTTATGAAAACAGCTGCTATAGACATGCATGTCTGAGGAGTCACTTGAACATGTCCTTCACCCATTCCCATGGCTGTGGTCACGGAGCAATGCTACTTCTACAGTATGCCCCCATAGATCATGGCATTTAGTGGCTCCTCAGCCTGAAGGCCTGACCTTGCCCACTAGAAACCCAGACTTCTCCTGACTGCGCTCCGGAGGAGGAGAGAGGCTGGGTGGAGGCAAGCCAGCTGTGTAGCACCCATTCTTATTGGTCTTAACCTCCTCCTGGACAGAGAGACACATGAGAGGATCCTTCTCCTCTCTGAGGTCATTGTCCTTTCTAAATGCTCTGTCAGGAATGCCACCAAGCTCATCAAATGAACCTCACAGGTCACCTCCAGCTCTGTCAACTCTCACTCAGTGGTGTCTCCTGGGCTGTGAATCTGGCCATCACTGGGCTCTGATTTCTGCCTTCTCTCTGCTTCTGTCTGAATCAGAAGATGTTGCTATCTAGATCCTCTGTGTATTTACGCTGCACAAGGGCAGAGGGGCTTAGGGGCAGCCACACTCCCCTTCTGTGGCTGAGTAGGGGATTCTGTCTGCCTAGAGGAAGAGGTGTCTGGCATGGTTGATGGCCAGCAGAAAACCCACCTTCAGGAGGCAGGAAGGTAGTTTGGCTCAATATGCCTCAGTAGCTGGTGCTGGTTTAAACTTTGGGAGTCTCTCTCTCTCTCTCTCTCTCTCTCTCTCTCTCTCTCTCTCTCTCTCTCACACACACACACACACATACACCACATTATTTATTTTAGTCATATTTAAATTTATTCACTTTGGTGAAAACTTTCCTGGTGATAATTAACTCAATCCCATGTGCACAACAAAGCACACATAAATCTCCTTGAGGAACAAAGTGAGCTAAATAAAGATCAGCTGTGACTACACTGAAACTCTTTGTAAAGCACACGCGATGCCTTCCCTAAAGATGGTTCTAGAGATTAAACTGAGACAAACAACCAGAGGGTGGGGGGGATCCAGTGTAGTCTCCCACCGCACAAACAGCTCAATTAACCACATCTGCTCCCAGCCTTCTGGGTGGATAACAGGTTCTGCATCCCTTCCTTTGAAGGACAGCACTGTATCTAAAGTCCAGCTTCTAGTGCTTATCTGTGAGCACAAGGACCTCGGTGCCTCCTACAGTGTCTTTGCTGAGTCTCCAGAAATGGTTTTGGAGGAGAATCTTGCAGGAACTGGACACCAGTCTCCTGTCTCCTTTCTGCCTTAGCCGTTTCTCAGCCCATGCCATGTTGAGGGCAACCCAGGGACCTTCTCTCTCTCCCAGGAGGCTACCAGCCTGTGTGCCTCCTTTAGGGACATAGTCTTTGTGGTTCCTTCTGCTATGGACCTTTCTCTGAGTGGTTCAGGTTTTATTTCAAAAGCTACCTCTCCGCGGCAGGAGAGACGGCCCAGTAGTTAAGAGAGCATCCTGCGCTTGCAGAGGACTCAAGGTGTATTCCCCACACCTGTATTTGGGTGGCTCACAACCACTTGTGAACCCAGTTCCAGGGAATCCAAGGTTCTCTTCTAGCTTTCATAGACACCCACACTCATGTGCAACTCACCTACCCATACAGTCTAACATATATATGTGTGCATGTGTGTATACATATATGCATATATATAAATAATTAAAAATTTAAAAATAAAATTTAAAAACCCACCTAAGTCTAAAGGAGGCCCTTTAAGATCATACTGGCTTGTGCCTATCTTATCAATTTATTTTATTTGCCCCATGGCATTTCTCTGTCTTTAAGACTTACCTGTTGGAAGAGGTGACCTGCCATAGGTCTTAGTGCACCTGAGTTTTCCCAGGGCCGGCAAGAACACAGGGCCCTGGTGAGCTCTTTCCTGGTCTGTTTATCAGAGTTGTGCTTCAGTGTGTAATGCAGACTCAGTGAGGCTGTCTTCCTTTCTGGACATGAGATGGCCTTTTTGACTCCTGAACAGTGAGTGGATTCTTGGGGCTCTACAGTGCCCTTCTGTAACACAGCCCATCATGTCTAACCCTGTGTCTCAGGCCTGGAGTCACTCCTGCCTCTGGGACTTGCAGGCATGGGGATGAGGAGAATCACAGAGAAGATGGCGCCAGCTGTGTCTTGGGAGCTGCTGGCAGCCCGATGGTGGCTTTTCCTCTAGCTTACTCCTGGGGATGAGGTGAGGGTTGGTCTCTCCAGTCTGAGGCCAACAACAGTTCAGTGGCTCACCTTGCTACTCAGAGCCGGTGAAAATCAAGAGGCCAAAGGCTACTGCAAGCTCTGGGTCCTGGCCACTTGGCCTGGGGCTGAGCACTCCTGCCTCTGGTTCCAGGGACAGCCAGGATGTGCTCCTGCCAAGGCAAGACCTGCATGCATAATTCATGTGTGCTGAGAACTTGGGATGCAGAGCTTAGGAACAGCGTGTCCCTTCAAAGGCACCAGCCAAAGACCACAGCAGGGGCCTGACCTCACCACTGACACTTGGCAGCTTTGAGAATTCAGGAAATCTCCACTGAGTGACTTGATAAGTTATTCAAGAAGTTTAAAGGGTGGGGTGGGACAGGGGGTATGGCTCAGTACCCATCTCTGGAACAAACAAGAGAATAAAGCATACGACTATGGAGGTAAGAAGGAGGAAACCCTGCTGCCCTGGAGGCTTGGCCCCAGTACTCCCTCCTCTGCCAGCTCTCTCTCTCTCTCTCTCTCTCTCTCTCTCTCTCTCTCTCTCTCTCTCTCTCTCTGAGACTGGAGACATCCTTGTTTAAAACCCTCACTGCTGGGTTGATGTGGGATTCCCTCTGTATGCTGTGAATACCATTGGTTAATAAAGAAACTGGCTTAGCCTGATAGGGTAGAACAGTGCTAGGCGGGGAAAACTAAGCTGAATGCTGGGTAAGGAAGGCCGAGTCAAGGGAGAAGCCATGGAGCTGCCAGCAGAGACAGATACATTGAAACCTTGCCCACGAGCTTCATGGTAAAATATAAAATAATGGAGATGGGTTAATTCTAGATCTAAGAGCTAGCTAGCAATATGCTTAAGTAATTGGCCAAGCAGTGATTTAGTTAATATAGTTTCTGTGTAGTTATTTCGGAGTCTGGGCAGCCTGGAAATGAACAAACGGGCTCCTCACACTACATCTGGTCTGTCTCAGTGTTTTTGAAAAAGAGACTCTGAGGTCCCTAATATGTGGGCCAGCAGGGGACCCTGTTTAATGCCTAGTGCTGTGGAAAAGACTCAGCAATCTGGACCCAGATGATTCTCAAGGGTGCCTCTCCCTGGCAGAAACAGCAGCCCAGGCTAGCTCCATTTAGCAGGAGCTACTGTGCTTGCACGGTACATCGGTGCATACAAAGCACAGGAAACAGACTGAGCAGTCAGCCTTGCTAAGTCCCTCAGCACACGTGGGCAGTGCTGGTGTTAGAACCCAGAGCAGATGACAGCAAAGCCTTGGCCTTCTCGCAATGGGTTCTGCTTAGGAAGAACGTACATTTCATTCAAACCAATGCAAAAGCTCTAGTTGTGGTCAGGTATGGAAGAAGGGATTCACTCCTCCATTGTTTCCTTAGTTCAACAAGCACCAGGGTAGTGAGATGGCTCAGCAGATAAAGGTACCTGCCACCAAACCTGATGACTTGAGTTTCATCCCTGGGATCCAGCTGGTAAGTGGAGAGAACTGACTTCTAACTTCTGAAAGCCGCCCTCTGACCTCCATTTGCATGTCTTGGCATACGCCCGCGCGCACACACACACACACCAAAAAAAATTATCCATTCAGTTCAGATTTCCTGAGCATTTATTATGTTCCAAGTACTACATTCTCTAAAGGAGAAAGTGTGACCAAAGCGTCCAGGTTGAGGAGTGTCTAAGTTATTTTCTACAACTGAGAAGAGAAAGCATGGCCAAGACAATACATAAAAGAAAGAGTTTATTAGGGCTTACAGTTCCAGAGGGTGAGTCCATGACCATCATGATGGGGGGCCTGGCAGCAGGCAGGCATGGTGGCACTGGAACATAGCTGAGAGCTTACAAGCTTACATCTGATCCACAAATGCATGGCAGGGAGAGAGGGAGGGAAGGATGGGAAGGGAGGGAGGGAAAGAGAGAGAGGGAGGGAGAGTTATTTGGGAATGACATAGGTTTTTAAAACCTTAAAGTCTATCCCCAGTGACACACCTCCTCCAGCAAGGCTGCACCCCCTAATCCTTCCCAAACAGTTCCACCAACTGGGGACCAAGCATTCAAATTCATGAGTTGAAGATGGTTGCTGCAACATTACAAAAGAACTTTGGGTGACTGTCCAGGAAGTGAGATGTCTCTGTCAATTTTAGACTCTTGGAAGTTGTGTACAATGCACTTTCTGTGTACTTAGGCAATACTGTTTCCTTCTGGAGTCTTTGATGGAACTGAAGACAGATAGTTACAGTTTTTCCTTAGTTATAATAAAAGAAAAATTAGATATGAAACTTTAGACTCACAAAGATAAGATAGATGATAGAATATTTTCTTTAATTTTTGCCTAATACAAATAGATTAAATATTATAGCTGTCACTCTTACTTGATAACTGTTGTGTTATATGTGATTTAACTATGTTAAAGTTAACACTTTCCTTTTATTTAGGCAGAAAAGGGGAGATAAAGTAGGATGTCTTTCTGTATATGTGTTGCTTTTATTGGTTAATGAATACAGCTGTTTTGGCCAATAGCTTAGCAGAGTAAAGCCAGGAGGGAACTCTGAACAGAGAGAGAGAGAGAGAGAGAGAGAGAGAGAGAGAGAGAGAGAGAGAGAGAGAGAATAGACAGAGTTGAAGGAGATACCATTTAACATGTTGCACCAGTAAGCCACAGTCTCATGGTAATACACAGATTAGTAGAAATGGGTTAATTTAAGACATAATAAGCCTGAGCCATTGGCAAAACAGTGTTGTAATTAATAAAGTTCCTGTGTGATTATTCAGGTCTGGATGGTTGGGGAATGAAAATGCAATCTCTGTTTACACATTTTTAACATTTTTTTAACCCCGAAGCAAGAGATCTGTTTGTACATTTACCTAATAGTCACAGGATGTCAGGTCCAACACAGAGATGGGAATGACTGGCTATTATGGGGCCTAAAAGTAGCCCAAGGTAATTTGGCACCTGAACTTGAGTTTGCAAAACTCACCAGCACCTAGCATGTAGCTGACTTAAACAGAGGGTTCTGGGAGGGTTTCTAAGTGAATAAATGAATGGATGCAAGAATTAGGAGACTGTCTGGAGTCAAAGCCTACCCTCTAACATTCTCAGTGGCCTTGCCTGTGTCCTTTGCCCAGGCCACACAGCAGGACATTTATAAATGGGCACTGGATGGACAGGCATGGCTCACCTGTAGATTAGTCCATCCCCTACAGGTGAAAGGTTCCCCGCAGCACAGGGAACACAGTGACTTGAATCAGAATGTCCCCCACGGGCTCCTATGTTTGAACATTAGGTCCCCAGTTGGTGATGCTGTATAGGGGGTCACGGAACCTTTAGGAGGTAGAGCCTCGCTGGAGAAGTGTGTAACCAGGGGTTTGGGGTTTTATAGTTTAGCCACACCTTCTGCCCTCCCCTCTGTATGCTTCCTGGATACCAGGCTGGCCTCATGACAGCCTGGATACAAGCCTGGATACCAGGCTGACCTTCCCTGCCATGATGGACGCCATCCCTCTGGAACTGGAAGTGATAACAACCCCTTGCTTCCCTGAGCTGCTTTCAGTCGGGGTGTTTCACCCCAGTAAACAGAAAAGAAGCTAACACATGAAAGAAGAGATGTGGAACAGGGGCCCCAGGCTTGGCTGTACCCAGAGAATCAGAGACATCTTACGGCTCTCTTCCATAAGGGACCAGAGGGGCTCTTGCATGCATCACTCATCCACCCATGAAAGCATGAACCTCCAACCAAGTACCAGGCACTGTGCCGGGCTCCCTGGTCAGCGAGGACCCTCTGCTAGACCACAGTCTGTCTGTACTGTGCTGGAGGGAAGCATGACCACTGCCCAGCCATGAACTCACAGTTCAGACCTGGGCTGGCCAATATGGGAACTGTCTATGGCCCTGGAAACTCATTGAGCCGGATGGGAAGAGGAAAATGTGGGCAGGATTTGAAGATGAAGTATAAACATTTAACGTTCTAAACACAACATGTAGAGTTGACAATACTTTGGATATGCTGACTTAGGCCTAGCACTGAATTAATTGCATCTGCTTCTTTTTACTTTTTAAATATCACACCTAGAACATTCTAAATCATCTATGTGCTTTGCATGTCTGTAGCATGAATAATAAAAACCCAGAGACAGATCTTGGGGCTCAAGTTGAAGATCAGAAAAGCAAAGCGGCCAGTCAGTAGATCTTACCTCTACCTCAGACCGAAACAGATGGTCCTGCCTCCACAAATCCTCAGACTGAGACTGTGCCTGAGAGCTGTCTCCTCCCGTCTTATATTCCTCTCTAGTGTGGGGATTAAAGGCATGCACCACTACTGCCCAGCCTCTATGACTAGCTAGTGTGGCTGCTGGGATTAAAGGTGTATGCCATCGTTGCCTGGCCTGTATGGTTGACTAGTGTGGTTGCTTTGCCCTCTGATCTTCAGGCGAGCTTTGTTTATTAAACACAAATACTATACCAGTATATATGGCACTTTGTTGTGGTGGGGAAGGGTGCATGTGGCGGTCGGGGACAACCTCAGGCACCATTCCTCAGGGGCTGCCAACCTTCTCTTGGACAGAAGTTATCTTCCTCCCGCTTTCCCCAAGACAAGACAGGGTTTCTCTGTGTAGTCCTGGCTATCCTGGAACTTGCTCTGTAGACCATGCTGGCTCAGAACTCAGAGATTCTCCTGCAAGAAAGAAGGTGTCCTATCGGACTGGAACTTGCCAAGCACATTCCCCCAACCAGCCACCAGCAGGTGAGCCCCAGGGATCCACCTGCCCCCACTTCCTGGGCTGGGATCACAGTGCATAAACATCCCTAGCTGTTTCATGTGGACTCTGGGGACTAAACTGCTGGCAAAGCAGACACTTCACTGAGCTGTCTTCCTCCCCACCCTCCCTCCCACCCTCCACCCCCACCCCCACTCCATGATATTCCATTTCTAATGAAAATTCTTAGCTCAAACAGCTCAAAGCAGACAGTGGGTACAGGAGGCTGGAGGGATCTGGGCAGTCTCTGTGGTCTTGGAGGACCCCACATGTGTGGGTGGTGGCTGGAGAGGAGAACAGGTAAAGGCTTCAGCAAGGGAACACATTGGAGAAACTCTAACCCAAGCAAGGCCCCATTTCCCAAGTTGACTGTACAGCTATTTCCAGCCCAGCCAAGCTCACCTTGCACTCTCCGGGGAATGTAGCTGTCTGCTGCTCTATGGAGTCCCAGGCAAACTGGGAACTTGGGCTGCTGGGGCAAGGGGTGCTTATCCACAGCAGTGTCTGGTCTCCCCACAAACCCATGTGTTTTCTGTTATTTTGCCCCACCCACAGAAAGTGCATCCCCTGCCCCAGTTCCCCAGCTAGATCCTCCATGCCTCCCACACTAGTGTATCTTCACAGGCACCACCTGCATCTCCTCCAGGCGGTGCCTCCTTTCCTTTCTTTGCTGGCGGATGAAGTCATCTTAATTAAAGCGCCGATTGCACTCAGAGGAAATGGCAGGGAGCTGCAGTTCTGCTGGGGTGGGTGGGTGGCCAGCAGTGAGGGTGACGCAGGGAGGAGCTTCTCCTCCAGCCCAGGGCAGCACTGACCTGTTGTCTCACAGGGACAGTGATGATGCTGATGAGAGTGACCCACATGGTTTCCAGGCTGCTCCTGTTTTCCTGTGTTGTGTCCCGGGTCCCTTCACTGGCTCCCACTCAATCCCCAGAGCTTTCCTGCAGGGTAGTGGTCATTCAGAGAGGAGGAGGCATTTCCCTGGAGTGACTATTGCATGTAAGCCAGCATTTGAACCCAGCACCTGGCCTAGCAAGTCGAGGCCTGTTGTGGGCTATGATTTTAACTATGCAAAGATGTGTTATATTTGTTTATGCTGCAGAATATTACTTTAACAATGTAAAGGTGTGTTTATGCTGCATGTGTTTAATGGTGTAAGGGCGTGTGTTTAATTGCATAAAGATGTGTAGCATCTGTTTCACCTTGTCTGCTTAAGATTGGTCTAATCAAGAGCTGAATGGCCAATAGCCAGGCAGAGAAAGGATAGGCTGGGCTTGCAGGAAGAGAAATTTAATAGGAGGAAAAATCTAGGCTGGAGAGAAAAGAGAAGGGAAAAACAAGAGAAGGAGAGAATGAGGGACCCACCCTGGGGCCAGAAGCCAGGCAGACACCAGCCAGACACAGAGAAGCAGTGAAAGTAAGATATACAGAAGAAAGGTAACAAGGCCCGAGGCAAATGGTAGAGAAAGGGAAACAGGCTAATTTAATGGAGCTAGCCAGAAAAGTGCCTAAGCTAGGCTGAGCACTCATAACTAAGTCTCTGTCATGACTTAGGAGCTGGTTGGTGACCCAAAAGAAAAAGCCTGATACAGAGGCCACTACCACACACGTCGTGACTCTTCAGAGTAAGGTCTCTGTGGCCTTCCAGGTGACAACCGGGACCAGATTCGGCACTCTGCTTGCACACTCATGCATGCTTGTGGAAATGTTTTCTACGATTGTTCTCCACCATCTCTTTGGAGGCAGGGTCTCTCACTGAACCTAGAGCTCACTGATTGGCTAGGTTGCCTGGCCAGCAAACCCCGGGGGTCTGCCTGTTTCCCCATTGCCCACCCCCTCACACCTCATACAGATCCACGTTCAACATGCTTAGCTCTCGCTTGGACACTGGACATCCAACTCAGGTCCTCGTGCTGGCGTGGCAGGCCTTTTACCATCTACGCTGTCTCCCTCGCCCAAGGTATAAGTGCTAGAGAAACGTCAGTGTTGTGCCTGAGTCCTAGGACCCCCGAGAAGCCCACCACGGAGCCACACTTCCAAATGCAAAAGCAAGGTTTCATTTATTAAGTACAGGCTATCACAGGCCCTCTGCCTTCCAGTTTGACACAGCAGATGGAGGGAGAAAGACCCCGTCTATTTTCGTAAGGGGTTTATAAAGACAAAAACCACAAAGCAGTCACAAGGTTACAGTCTCAAAATACAAAATTACTTATCCTATATCACAATTGGCTAAAGGTGAGGTAAGGCTCAGCTGTTAGTTTCTGATAGGCTATTGGTATCTAATAGCAACAGACCCCTGGTTACGTCCTCCACACATCTGCTGACCCTGCGCTTACCACAGGGGCTGCTTGAAATATTGCCCAGCTGATATCACCCAGCTGAGAGCGGAAGTTGGGTGGAGAAATGGGCTGTAGTCAGCAACTTTATGTAACTTAGGTTTCTCTATTAGCTAATACTTTCCCTTAAAGAGGGGTCCTACGGCCTTCAGCTTATCCTGGGGGCTGGAGTGTAGTTCAAGGTCCCGAAAGGGCCCAGCACAGAAATGGAATCTTTTCCAGCCTTTCAGTCAGTCCTAGAAACTCCGAGCCAAAGGCAGTCACGGACTCAGATTGCTCAGGACATATGCTTCCAAGGAATGCTAGTCATGCTTTCTAGAACATCCTCAAGGGCCTGCAGGTTGAGGGTTTGGTCTTTAGCTTGGCACTGCAGCAAGAGATAGGGCATTGCGGGAGGTTTTAGGTTTCTGGAGATAAGCCCTTAAAGGGGATTCTGGGATTCCCCCCTCTTTTTCTTTCTTTCTCCCCACCTCTCTCTCTCTCTCTCTCTCTCTCTCTCTCTCTCTCTCTCTCTCTCTCTCTCTCTCTCTCTCTCCCCCCTTTCCCTCTAGGGCATTGTGGGAGGTTTTAGGTTTCTGGAGATATGCCCTTAAAGGGGATTCTGGGATTTCCCCCTTTTTCTGTCTATCTCCTCACTTCTCTGTCTCTCCCTCTTTCCCTTCCCCCTCCTTTTTATTGTCTCAGTACATAGACCCAAGACCAAAAAGGCTGTTTGGACATGATCTAAAACCTCCAACATTAGGAGTCCAAGGAGGTCTCTTTATGATTTTTGTTTGCTTTTGTCACGCTAGTGGTTTTTGCTCCACAATGTATTTCTTAGTAGGTTCCTCTGTTGCCTCTGTGCTGCTGGGGCAGAGAATCCATTCCCTGCAGCAGAAAATCGCTACTGTGCACTCCCCAGTGCACCACGCAGGGTCTCCTGGGGTTGCATATTCCATTATCCATGATGATTTAATCGCCAGGTTACGGTGGCTGTCTTCCAGGTTTCTGGATGGGAAAGCTGCCGTCTCCCCATAACAAACAGACTGGAAGACTTAAACACTAGAAATGTCTCATAATTCTGAAGACTAGAAGTTCAAGATCCAGGTACGGCTGAGGTCTGTTGTGGGCTCAGTCTGTGGGCTACAGAAGGCTGCCTTCTTACTGTGTCCCCACGTGGCTGAGAGAGAGAAAGAGAGAGCCACTTTCTGGTGTCTTCTCTTACAAGGAGTCACTAATTCCAACTTGCAGCTCTGCCAATGTGGCCTCACTGAAACACACTCACTTGGGAAAGGTTCCATCTCCAAACACCATCCCGGTGGGGTTGGGCATCTCCAAAAGCACCAGAGGGCTACACGCTTTAGTTAATCACTATTGTATTACTCTGGCTGGGTTTGGCTATGGAAGCCGAACTAAGTCTCTTTGGTGCCACCCTTTTCTATATTCTCATATTAGATGGGGTTCCCCAGAGGCACAGAACCAATAGAATGTGTGTATCATAAAAGCACATTTATTAAACTTAGTTTACCAGAGGTGTCTAACCTCTTGACATTGTGACCCGACATGGATATCTACAAAATTCATACTCTAGAACACACAAATGTGATGCAGAAAATACCTTGTCATGTTGTAAGTTGATGATGTAAGTCACAAAACGATCCCATACCTCTTCAAAATTATGAATAATAAGAGGGTTATTTATTTAAGGGGAACATTTACAGATCACTGTCCTAGACAACAGTCCTCTGCATGAACAGGAATAGAGTCTAGCAGCCAGAACTGAGAGCTGGAAACAAGAGACCACGCCCAAGTGGGCTGGTATCTTAAAGGCTATTGGCTGAAGGAGCAGAATGTTCTCCTACAGCAGTAAGTAAGTTTGCAATTTGATATTGGGCTGAATAGTTGCGCTGAAAAGGCAGCACCTTCTGGTTGCTCCATGCATGAAACTGGGTACTCCAGCTGTTTCAGTCTAGCACTGAAGGTCTTAGAAGATCCCTGGAGAGTTCCTGGTCCTCAGCCACGTTGGAATGCCAAAGAAGCGGGAGGTTGATGTTAGTGAAGGGTGGTGGTGGCAGCATCAGCACCAACAGATGAACTTACCAGCAAAACATGAAGACGAGCAGGCAAACGTGTCATAGCCCCACATTGGGGCAACATCTGTTAGGGTCCGCCTTGATGGGTTCCAACGTTCTAGGCTGGGGCATGTGGGTTATAAATGTTTAGAAATGTAAGGCCAGATGAACAGAGATATGAAAGAGATAGAGACACAGGATAGCACTGGGAGGACAATCCAGTGGATACTGAATGCACCCATTTTTATTTCTTATGATCCTTAAATACCCCAATCCAAAAAAGGGGGAAAACGCAAGACTTCTTTTTTTTTTTTTTTATCATGATACAAGGAACAAAGCGATTAACATTGTAATACCTCAAGCCCCAAGTAACCACACCCCAAGTCAAGATATCTTTGTTAGTAGCCACACCTTACGTGAAATCTCCTGCCAATAACCTTGAAGGAGCAAGAACAGGCTCAAACTCCTTCCAAGTGGAATGGATCCACTTCTGTGCACTCCCCCACAAACACCAATCTCCCTCCTCAGAAGTCACTGTCTCTGAGCCACTTGTGGGAAGACAAGCTCACGCTGGGGGAGAGTCATCTCCTCTCATTTTATCCTTCCCAGAATGCCCTCACAGACCAACACAGAGAGGCATCTCTTAGGTGATTCCAGAGCCAAGCAGGTAGGTGACCAAGACTGACTATCATAGTCCCATCATTGTTTTAGTCCCTTATGATTTCAGAGACTATCAGATTCTGTAAGTTCACATTGTGCCTTCCTGGTCTGGGGACTGGCAATTGTTTCTCCCGAAGCCTTGATTGCTTTTGGAACTGATGCTTATAAACCAAGTTCTAGTCTTGTTGGCATTGAGCCTGGGGCTAGGCAGCGTTTGGCTTGGCCACTCTTTTGTGTGGGGCTGGGAATAGAACATGGGGACTCAGGCTGCTAAGCCAGCTCTCTGCTTCTGAGCTACATTGAGCCCAGCTCTGGACAGCATCTGCAATGGACAGGCTTCTCTGGCAGCTCAGGGACCTTGGGGGATCTTTGGGTCTCTCATCTGTGAGATGTAAACCGTGGGTTTCCAGCAGGTCTTTGTGACATTTTATTTTTAGCTGTGGTGAAATCTGCTCATAGAAGCCTGGGGGATAAAACAGACACGACAGGGGAGGTGTTTGAGGAATTAATTTGTTGGCTGCTGAGGACAGTTTCACAGGAATAAGCAGGGATGTGCCCCACACCCCAGCCCTGGGATGCACAGCCAAGCCTTTGGTTGCAAGTTGTGGGGTTTAGTAACTTGAGTGCTTCTTCTGATGAGCTCTTTTGTTTGTTTTGTTCTTGTCTTTCACAGGGGAATTGTTCGGGGAGAGGAAATCTGCGAACAGTAAAATGCTTGCTGCGCAGCATGAGGATCTGAGTTCAAACCCCAGCTTTTCTCACTTGTGAAGCAGGCACAGTGATGCTGCATCTCAGGGTGATCATGAAGGTTAACGAGGCAGTTGGGCACAGTGGTGCACATCTGGGATCCCAGCTTCCTGTGCCACTAAGGAAGGATTTAAATTCCAGGCCTACCCAGGCAATTTAGAAAGATTCTGTCTCAAAATAAAGTGAAAAGGGGTTGGGAAGGCAGTTGAGTGATAGAGGGCTTCACTAGCGTGGTTAAGGCCTTGGTTCCAAAGCTCAACACACACACACACCACATATCGAACACATCATACACATACATACCACAAGCACACACATACACTGCACACACACACACATACTGTACATACCGCATGCACACAGGCACACCCCACACACACGGACACACACACATGTCACATATACCACATGCACACACACACCACATACACATGTCAAATACACCATACACATACATACCACAGACACACGCATACACTGCACACAAACACATACTGTACATACCGCATGCACACAGGCACAGCACACACACACACACACCACACACACACACACACACACACACACACACACACACACACACACACGCTGATTCATGGAACATTCCTGTCTCAGGACCTGACAGAGAACATGCCAATAAACAGGCTGTTGTTGGTTTCTTGTTAATAGCTGTGCATATGGCAGTTAAAGTGTAGCTGGGCCATTCTAGCAAAGCTGTCCAGCAGGCAGACTTGGACAGGCCTAGAGCTCAGAGGGACTCCTGGCTTGAACAGAGATGTGGGCATTCTCAGCCTACAGCTGTTGTCTGATCACAAAACCCTCAAATGGACCAGGATTAGACTGCATAACCCGGGCACTGTTTATTCAACACTCCCTGCATACCTAGTCCGTGGCAAGAACACCTCAGTGAGCACGCCCTCTAGGCTACCTTCCCTTGTAGGTGCAGTGAGTCCTCCCCAGTGTCAACACTGTGTGTCCACTAACAAACATTTGAACATATTTTCATTTATATTGCTGTAGGAAATCATGACTAACCCTTTCCTGATTTCCACACACCTCTCTCTCTGCATCTCTCTGTTTCTCTCTCTCTCTCTTTCTCACCACATGCATGCACAAACACACCACACTCACATGCACACCACATGCACATATGCACACAGAGACATCACACACACCACACACACAGACACATGGACACATGCACAAGCACACACACACACACAAAACCACGCATGCACACACCCAACATGCACACACACACACCACACGCATGAACATATATACACACACCACAAGCACACACACACCACATGCATGCACACACCCCACATGCACACACACACCACATGCATGAACACATACACACATCACAAGCACATACGCACACACACCATATGCATGCACACACATGCGTACACACGAGTGTATACTTATTGCTTCTCTCTGCTCTTGACTGTGGGTGTGAGGTGATTGATGCTCTTGCCTTTCCCACAGTGAGTGATGGACGGTGAGCTGAAATTGGAAGCTGAAATAGCTCCTTTATTCCCCAAATTTCTTTCTGTTGAGGTATTTTATCACAGCAATAGACACAAAGCTAGAGTCCAGGCCAATTGGCTTGTGAGCTTCTGGAGAGTCTTCTGACTCCATCTTCCAGCTCATACAGTAGCAAAGGAAAGGTCACACCCAGCTTTATGTGGGCTCTGGTATAAGATTCAAGCTCACATTCTCATCCTTGCAAGACAAGCACTGTCCCACCGGGCCATCGCCTTGGTCTCTCCTCTTTTTGAATATAAATTCTTTAGAGCTGTCATCTCCTGCTCTGGACAGCTTTACACATATTTCATGAATTCTATTAATGTTTTCATGTTCTTTTTTCTTGTGATTTATTACTGGACTCATTAATTATTTAGGAATATATCATTTACTTTCACACATTTGCAAATGTCTTTCTGTCATTGACGTTTAGTTTCATTCTATTATGGTCAGAGGAAATGTTTTGAATAATTTAGGTCCTTTAAGGATGGTAGGGTGTTTTCTCTAACTTAGTGGTCTGCTCTGGAGAATTCTGTCTATTGCATTGGGCCCATGGGATGGATTGCTACAGAGGCTTGGCTTCTTCAGTGACAGGCACAGCCACCTTGCAAGGAGGAAGGTCCAACATTCTGACACCTTGATTTGACAGCACCCGGTGCCCATTTCTAGCCCTCCTGGGATGCACACAGGTTAAACACATTTTCTATGTCCTTATTTATTTGTCTCCAGTATGTCTGTTATTACCAATGGGGTGGGAACTTACTTATAAACAGGGATTCACTCCATCTGTCCTGATACTGTCTCTGTGAACATAGTTTTATTTTATTGAATTAAAATCATAGAGCAGGGTTGTGGTTGTCTTAGTCCTTTACTTCTTGCTGTGACAAATACCCCGACAAATGCAACTTTAAAGGGAGAAAAGGTTTATAGCCAACCAGAGTTCAAGGTCACAGCCATAGCAGCAGCAGCTTGAGGGAGCTGATCACATGGCATCCACAGTCAAGATGCAGAGAGAGGAGTGCGGGTGCTTGGTTTCACTGCTCTGTTTTATGTCATCCTTCAGGCCCCAGCCCAGGGAATGGTGCCACCCACAGTGGGAGAGTCTTCACACCTCAGTCACACCCACAGTGGGAGAGTCTCCACACCTCAGTCACACCCACAGTGGGGAAGTCTCCACACCTCAGTCACACCCACACTGAGAGAGTCTTCACACCTCAGTCACACCCATAGTGGGAGAGTCTGCACACAGCAATCATACCCACCTGGGAGAGTCTGCACACCTCAGTCACACCCACCGTGGGAGAGTCTCCACACCTCAGTCACACCCACCGTGAGAGAGTCTTCACACCTCAATGAAGATAATCAAGATAACAACCCACGGCAAGCATAGGTGATTCTAGATCTCCTCAAGTTGACAGTTGGGATAACTCATCTCAGTTGTATTATACGGAAAGCACATGACTAATACCAAGCTGCAAAGTGGCTGTTCTGTTCTGTGTCCCATCAGCAAGACACCAGAACCTCGGGAAATTTATCCTTGCTTGAACTCCCAATTGTGGAGTTTGCTTTCTAAAAATGTTGTTCCATGGCTAAGCCATTTCATCTCATATTGGTTCAGATTTCCTTTCCTAATGACAGAGACCTCGACTACCTTTTGAAATGCCTGTGTGACATGTATGTATCTTCTCTGACTTAGCGCCAATTGAAGTCTTCTTTTTATGTTTTTTAAAGTTCTTTATATGACGTAAGCTAGTCCTTATCTGACATGTGAGACACAAATACATTTCCACCTGTCTGGTTGGTCTTCCTGTGTCTTCAGAAAAACCCATGTTTCTACTTTAATGAGGTCTGCTTCATATTTTCTCTCATGAATTTTTTTCCTATTGTACCTGAATCTTTGTCCAGGCTGAGCAGATAGCTCAGTCAGTAAAGCACTTGCCTTGCAAGCAGGAGGACTCAAGTTCAATCTCTAGTAACCACATAAAAATTCTGGGCATGTTGGGGATAAGAAGATTCTTGGAGATTTCTGATTAGCTAACCTAGCCTACTTGTGATCAGTGAGAGACCCTGTCTCAAACAAGAAAGGTGAATGGTACCTGCTAAATGACACCTAACACTCAAGGTTGTCCTCTGGCTTCCACATGCATGTGCACACAAATGCACACATGCACAGACAGACAAGCACCACATACACACACACACACACACACACACACACACACCTAACCCATAAGGATTTTATCCTGTCTTTTTTTCTGACATTATCATGGAATTTTTATTTATATTTACACCTGTGATCTAGTTTGAATTATTTTCATAGGGTGTGATGTGTGGTTCAATGTTGATTTATTTGCATAGTGCTATCTAGCCAGTCGTTCAGTTTGTTGAGAAGACCATAATTTCTCCATTAAGTTGCTTGCAGATTTCTTGCAAAATAAAATCAAGGGGACCATATACAAATTGGTCTACTGTGTATGTTCTGCTCTTTTCCACCAACCTACAACGCGCGTCAATCCTTCCTTTAGTAGTAAGCTCAGTCACTAGCTTCATAGTGAGTTTGAAATCCAGCAGCGTGACTCCTTCAACTTTGCTCTTTTTTTGTTCATCATTTTTCATTATAGTTATTTTTGGTGCTGGGGTTGAACCCAGGACCTTGCACATGCTAACTGTGTATTCCACCCCTCAGCTACAACACAAGCTCCTGGGTGTTTTGTTTTTGAATTTTTACAAATCCTTTTAACCAACCCTGTCAATTTCTCCACAATATCTTGCCGTGGTTTTGACAGTTGTACAAATCTGTAGGCCAGTCTGGAGGGATCTCCTGTCTTTGTCAGGTCAAATCTCCCTTTTCTTCTACTCTGACATTTGCTCTGTGCATGCATTGATTTTTACAGTCCTCGTCACATGGTTTGAATGCATGTGTTGAAAAATTTACACCTCTATGGTTTTGGTGGGGTTTTTGTTTTGCATTTTTGATGCTACCCTAAGTGACATTGCTACTTTTATTTGTTATTTTTTTAATTAAATACCAATTGTTTATTTGAATGGCTTTGTCATTTTTTATATTACCATTTAATTTTGTGGTCTGGTGAAAATGACTTTTTGCAGTCTTGGTAATTCTTACATAGGAATTCATGCTGCTGGCATGGAGGGTTGCTTCACTTCCTTCCTTGATTCTTCTGTGCTCCTTGCTTCTCTTGCCTTAGTAAAACAGCTAAGATATTCAGTGTGGCGCTGAGTGAAGCGGACAGGTTTGTCCTGATTGTTGGAAAGATAAAGCAGCCTCCCATTGTTAAGCGCGGAAGAGAGTGGCGCTTCCTCATCTGTCTCAGTCACTGTGCCCCTCTTTCCTTTGGGGACAGGCCCTGGCTGTGTGTCACAGGCTGACCTCAAACTTATGATCCCCCTGCCCAGCCTCCCCGAGATTACAGAACTGTGCCACCACTTCCAGTTTGGATGGCCTCTCTTGGAAAATTCTCTTCTACTTAGTGTCGTGAGGATATGCTAGAATTCATAGATTTTTTTTCTGCATCATAACCATATAGTTTTTCATTTTAGTCTACCTATGTGATTATTTACATTGATTGCTTTATGAACACTGAAATGACCCACACTTACTACAATAAATTCCACTGAGTAGGTGTGTGAGAGAAAGTGTAGGATACATGGTGTGATTTGCTAGTATTTTGCTGAACCTTTCTGTCTGAAATTACATTATTCTTATTTTCTTTCCAATTATTCTCCTGGTCTCAGTATCTGGAGAAGGATGACATCAGAAAACAAACCTGGAGGTTATTCCTCTCCATTGTTTCCTAGAAGAATTTCTGTGTAATGGACAGCATTGTGTGAATGTTTGGTAGAATTTGCTCATAGAATAAAGTTTAATAGGTCACTTTTGTAGTTTTTTTTTTTTTTTTAATCTGTAGCCGCTTCACCCTGAGCTCCAGGTCTTTTTTTGTGCCATGTCCAGGGTTGGGAGCTTTCCATGTCCTTGTTTCTCTAGCTATATATAACAGCTGTCACCTGTACCCGACGTGGCTGTTCTTTCTGTCAAAACACTATGCAGTTTTCACACAATAAATGGAAATAAAAGTCTCCTCACTCAAAAACTCTTTCAAAAACCTCAAAATCTCTGTAGTGGAATGCCAAGCCAAACTTGGTGCTTGTAGTCATGACATCTGAGCAAAGCCCAGGTCATTCTCATGTCCTCATCCCAGCTCTGGCCAGGCCTGGAGTACAGCCAACTTACATCTCTGTATCAGAGATGGGCCCTTCTCAGTGACACTGCCATATTTAGCTAGGTCTGGTCAGGAGACAGTGATCTCCTGCGCCTTCTGTGTTGACCCCTTCCCCAGCTACCGAGGGTTTTCACCGTGTCTGAACTCTGACTTCCTGATCCAGTGTTTCCAGGCATGTGTTCTACAGGAAGCATAGAGGGAAGGGTGGTCTCTCTTGCTGCCACCATGCCTCCTTCCTGGTTTCTTATCAAAGGCGCCCACTGGAGAGCATCTTGAAGCAGGTGCACACCTCCCTTGTACCTGTGACCCTTGTGGCTTTTCCTCCTGATCTTCCCTTTTGCAATGTGTTCAGCATATCAGCTGACTTGGTCTTCCTGGAACCTAGTGACATGCGCTCACTTCCGGAAGGTGCCTGCCTTTCTTTCCATGTTCGGTTAGTTGGCAGCCCATGGCTCAAGCTCTCTGATGAACTCAAGAGCTTGTGCAAACTTTTGTTACCATGGTGAAAGTAGTGATGCTCTTGTCAATTTTTCTACCTCCTAATGGGAGCTTGGAAATCCATTAAAACCTAAATTTCATTATGACAAATGTAAAGTAGTATATAGAGTAGAAACTCTATAATCCCAGCACAAGGGTGACTCCAGGGCCACTTTGACTTCATCCACTCCGATCCACAGGAATGGTTATTTTCAATATATCCTATGCCTCATCCAGTTTCAAATGTCATATGTTGTTTAAAAGATGTGTGTAAAGTCAGCAGCTAGATCCCAGCAGGGCAATAATCACCCAATGGGATGTCAGCATTTAAATACGTATCTGAGAGATTGTGAGTGCATAGATAAGCCTGGGAAGCGACATATCATTAGAGCTGGTCATTTTCATGCAGGGGACATAGGTCACGTGAGTCATGCGTGTCTGGGTGTATGTGAGTCATTCTCACCATTTAAAAAGTGTGAAAAGGGGGGCTGAAGAGAGGGCTCAGAGGTTAAGAGCACTGGCTGCTCTGCCTGAGGTCCTGAGTTCAATTCCCAGCAACCATGTAGTGGCTCACAACCATCTGCAATGAGATCTGGTGCCCTCTTCTGGCCTGCAGGGATACATGCAGGCAGAACACTGTAAAGATAATAAATTAATAATAAATAAATCTTTTTAAAAAGTGTGAAAAGGAAAGAAGGTAAATGAAGCGAAAGGAATACAATCAGTCCTCGGCATGTTAGTGGGTTCGAATCCCAGCTCTGCTGCTGTCTATGTACAGGATCTGGACCTTGGGCACATCAGATCCGGGCTGACAAGGGTACAGATGAGAATTGCTTCCCGGACCAGCTGAGGCAGAGGACTCCCAGACTCTCCCCATGACACTCACTTGTCTCATCCCTGCAGTGAAACATCTGAAAGAAACAACCTAAAGGAAGGAGAATTAACTTTGGCTCCCGGTCTGAGAAGAACTGGTCCAGCATGGTGGAGAAGAGTTGGTGGGAGGAGTGAGTGTCTTGTGACTGGAGCATCAGGATGCTGGGCGATTACATAGCATCCACAGCCAGGAAGCAGAGCGTGCAGGTGTCTACACCAAGTCCCCACGCACAAGACCCATCCTCAGTGACACCCTTCTACCCTCAGTGACACTCTTCCACACTCGGTGACTCTCTTCCACCCTCAGTGACACTCTTCCACACTCGGTGACACTCTTCCACACTCGGTGACACTCTTCCCCCCTCAGTGACACTCTTCCACACTCGGTGACACTCTTCCACACTCGGTGACACTCTTCCACACTCGGTGACACTCTTCCACACTCGGTGACACTCTTCCACACTCGGTGACACTCTTCCACACTCGGTGACACTCTTCCCCCCTCAGTGACACTCTCTTCCACACTCGGTGACACTCTTACCCCCTCAGTGATGCTCTTCCACACTCGGTGACACTCTTCCCCACTCGGTGACACTCTTCCACACTCGGTGACACTCTTCCACACTCGGTGACACTCTTCCACCCTCGGTGACACTCTTCCACCCTCGGTGACACTCTTCCACACTCGGTGACACTCTTCCACACTCGGTGACACTCTTCCACACTCGGTGACACTCTCCCACCCTTGGTGACACCTTTCTACACTCAGTGACACGATTTTTCCAAGTTAGGTCCCACTTCCTAAACAGTCTACAACTTCCCCAGACAACTCGATCATCTGAAAACCAAGTGTTCAAACATGACTGTGAAATGTGTGTGTATGTGTGTCTGTCTGTATGTATGTTCGTGTGTGTGTGTGCATGCTCGTGTGTGTGTGTGCATGCTCGTGTGTGTGTATGCATGCTTGTGTGTGTGTATGTATGCATGCTCGTGTGTGTGTGTATGCATGCTCGTGTGTGTGTGTGTATGCATGCTCGTGTGTGTGTGTTATCTCACATTAAACCCATGCACTAGCCCTATAAATTTGTTAGCTCACAGTAGACACTCAACAAATGCGAGGGTGCTTATTTCCTTGTTTCCCCCAAATGCAGAATGAGGGGCATACGCAGCACAGGATAAGAAATCCTTGTAAGAGTGAGCCTCTCATGCCCCCTTGTGGTGTGTCTGGTTATTGCCGGGCTTTCTCGGGTACAAAATAAATCAAGTGAAGATCACTTATTTCACCTTTAAGTTGTAGTTCACCTTTCACTTCTGGCCCCAGCCCAGATCCTGCATCTTATATTTATGTTTCTTTTAAGGTCACCTTTTTATGATGCGTCACTCAATGTGAATGACAGTTCATTCCTGTGACCTGGTGAATGGTGAGAGGACCATTGTTAAAACTATAGGTAGGAGATAGCTCAGTTAGTAAGATGCTTACCACGTAAACATGAGGACCTGATTCAGACCCCCAGCTCCCACATAAAACCTGGACATGGTAGCAGATGTTTGAAAGCCAGACTGGAGGGTCAGGGGTGGGTGGAGACAGGAAGACCTTTGGTGCTCCTTGGCTGGGTTCATCTATCCTAATTGCTGAGTGCTAGAGTCAATGAGGGACTCCATCTCAAAAAGTCAGGAGTGGAGGAGTGAGGAATGCCCCTAGTGTTGATTTCTGGGCTTCCTCGCACATGCACTTGCACACACGCACGCACACACATACACACGCACACACACACACACACACACACACACACACTACAGAAGACTGTAGTTGGTGCTGGAGAAGGAAGGGGATGCTATGAGAACTATCAGCAAGTGAGAAGAGGCTAGGGTCTCAACTGTAGCTCCCCATACAGAGTCAGGTAGGAGGGAGGGTACGCCCATCAGCTGACAGTAGGGGAGGCACGTGACACAACCTAGACTATTACAGGCTCCTGCATATGGCATAAGAGCAGGTGGGTGTGGCTGGAGGAGAGTCCAGAATCACGGGCCAAGCAAGAATGTGAAGGCTCTTGAATGTCCCGAGGAAGACAGATATGTCACCCAGCCAGGGAATGACTTCTTTTTTTTTTTTTAATTGATCTTAATGAATTCTACATTTTTTTTCTCTGCTCCCCTCCCTGTTTCTCCCCTTCCCTTCAACCCTCTTCCATGGTCCCCCCCCCTTTTTTTTTTTGGTTTTTCTAGACAGGGTTTCTCTGTGGCTTTGGAGCCTGTCCTGGGACTAGCTCTGTAGACCAGGCTGGTCTCGAACTCACAGAGATCCGCCTGCCTCTGCCTCCCGAGTGCTGGTCCTCGTGTTTTTTTTACTCAGGAGATCTTGCCTTTTACTACTTCTTATGTAGATTAGATCTATGTAAGTCTCTCTTAGAGTTTTCATTGTTGTCTAGGTTCTCTGGGATTGTGATTTGTAGGCTGGTTTTCTTTGCTTTATGTCTAAAAAATACTTTGAGTGAGTAAATCCTTTGGATATATACCCAAAAGTGGTATTGCTGGGTCTTGAGTAATGTTGTTTCCTAATTTTCTGAGAAATCACCATGCTGATATCCAAAGGGGCTGGACCAGCTTGCACTCCCACCAGCAATGCAGGCGTGTTCAGGGAAGGATTTCTTAACAGTCCCTGCAAGTTGGAAGCAGATGACACAAGGGCTGTAGGCTTCACCGCTCCTGTCTTGACATGAAGTAGGTGCCATCACGAAGCAAAGTCTCACACACAACAATGTGATGACTCTTCCTTAGGCATTGATCCTAACAAGGTGTGACTTCATTCATGGGCCAGGGCGTGCAAACTTCCAGGGACACAAAAGGTGTCTGGTGAAATAAAACCTGTTGGCATGGAGGGCAAGAGGGAATTCGCACTGGAAGCTGTCAAGTTTCTAAGAACGTATTTAAAGGTTTATAATTAAGAGTGTGGGGAAGACCAAACCCTCAGCTTATAACATTCCTGAAAGTTACCTGTCCAAATGACTTCTTCATTTGCCCAGTTTCTATGGCTTTTAACACAACACCACAGTCTGGGTAAATTTTTTTAAAAAGGGGCCTCTTATGGCTTATAATTTTGAGCAAAAGAGCCCCAGCTGGTGGCAGCTTTATGCTGGCAAGGTACCAAGGTGGCTCTGGGCAGCACACGGAACGAGACCAGGAGAGCACCTGGGTCTTGGCATCCCCCATGGTCTCTTTGGCATCTTAGAGCACCACTCCTTCATCCACCATTGGGTTCGGTCCTGATACCTTCCCTGGACCTAATCAGAGTCCCCACCCCACCCCACCCCCACTGGCATTGTGCAGCAATTTTCTCTTAGTAAGAGACTGGTGACGACCCAGGAAAGTCTAAGGGAGGTTCATTCAGATTCAGGGAGTAAACAACTCAAAAGTTTCAAAAAGTCCCTAGAACTCAGCCAGACGCACACAGCTTCTGTTGAAGGGGGGGTCACTCTCTGACCTAGCAGCTTGTCTGCAAGGCACACAGAGAGCTCCTGCGGTCCAGCTTTCACGAGTTGCCACCCATCCTGGGGAGGGCCTTGGTGATGATACCGTTGCCTTCCACGGTCCACACTCCTGTAAGTAATCCCAATAAGCCCACTGGCTCACCAAGTTGGACTTTGGGGACATCTGTGCTCCCGTCTGTCATTGTTTCCTTCTCTCTTGGGGGTGAGTATATATTTGTTCATGTCTCCCCAAGGATAGTGGCTCACAATAGCACCTTGTCTAAATGTTACAGTCAGATCAGGATCCCCTCCTCTCGGTACCTCACAGGGGGAGTTTTTAATCCCAGTATACATTTGGGAGAATCACAAAACATTCAAACCATAACAAGTTGTTATTCAAACTCATGCTTCTGAATGCTTTATTAGCATATGTTAATTATATATATGGATGGGCTCTGTTATGACATTTTCATACATGTATATAAAAGTTACTAGAAAAACAAGCAAGGAATTTTAGTGCCTATGTTGTAAAATATGGGAAAAACCAATGAATCTGCGAATCAAAAGATGGCTTCATAAATTCAAATAATCTTCAGTTTTTCTCACATACTGTTAACGATTTCATAGCATGAGTAGTGTTGCCGAGGGCAGGATGCCAGGGGGCAGGCTGACGCTGGTGTGGTGGGTGATGTAATGTGGCACCAGATTCCTACCGAAAGGTACAGGCACCCATCGTCCTAGCTCCCAGGGCTGCTGGCTGCTGCTGCTGCTGCTGCCTCTGAGCAGAGCCCCTCCCTGAGAACTGTCATCAACTAAAGAAAGGCATCCGTGTGTCATTTACTTTTCTTGCACTCTAACCAAATGCCGAACTAGAATTAGCTTGAGAGAGGAAGGGCTGCTTTTGGCTCATGGTTTCAGGGATGCTATATATCGTGATGGAGAAGACATGGTAGCGGGTGGCTCCCTGGTGGTGCAGTCTGCAGCTAAGACTCCTCCCCTCACATCTGGGAGGAACAAGACGCAGAGAGATGGAGGTGGAGCAGTAGCCGGAGCAATGATCCTCTTTCTCCAGCAAGGCTTCATTTCCCAGAGGTCCCACGACCTTCCAAACAGTGCCACTGGATGGAGACCTAGTTTAGACGCGCGAGGCTGTCAGGGAGTTGTAGGGGCTATGGAGGTCTTTGTGCACACAGACATGTATTAGGGGAACCTGAATGTTAAGCACACAGGGTTATTCCTTCAAGGGAAGGCATGCATAACTTGTTTTCACTCAGAAGGCTGGAGTGGATGTGCCTTCTTGCCTGATGACCTTTGTACTGTGTGGCTGGACACTTCCTGGCTCTGTACCCTCCTCCAGACCCTTCTCATGAACTTGTTTTTCTCAGTCCATCTATTGAATCCACCTGTAAGGAGGTGTCACATGTGCTTACAAAGAGGTTTGGTACAGGCGTGTCTCATCTGTATTTGGCTTACGTTGTTCCTCAAAGAGACTTAGGTGTGCTTTGCGATACATATGGAGTTGTGTTCATCACCACCGGAACAGTTGTTACCATGTTGTGCTGTGCTTAAATATGCGTAAAATCACTCAGCATCAGACCCCTGAGGTCTGAACCACCAGTTACCGAGTCCTATTGCTTTATACCGCCTTCTTACCTCCCCTGGCTCATCTTTCTGCTGCCCATGAAGGTCACAGAAACCCTCTCAGGGAATAGTTTGCATTCAAATAAAAAGATCCCCCGAACTGTCACACTCAAAGGCTGTCCAAACCCTTGACTTTAATTCTGAGAAGCGGAAGCCCCCCTCCCCCATCCTGCTACACGTCATTGTATTGTGAACTGAAGTTCCTGCTGGGTGTGGGGCGGGGCTGCACCTGCCTTGGAGATTCTGCAAAGTCAAACAATGAACTTCACGGTCGCGGAGAGCTAAAATGTTGTAGACCAGAAACCAAATTATCTTCAGCTATTTTTAGCCCCGGGGCAAACCATTTATTACCTGACCTAACATACGGTGACTATTAAAAAACAACCAAACCAAAATTTTAAAATGCATTGCTAGCAAGGCACTTGCCTTCACCAGTCCACAAGCTGAGACTGCCAGCGGAGGGTAGCTGAGGCTATCTAACAGAGACTTAGCCTCTAGGCCCACCTCATGTTTCCACCCCTACATTTATCTAATGCTTGACTCGACTTTGTTTGCAGCATTGCTGTAAAAACATCATGAAACTTAACATATCAGAGTGTGGGATTTGAGTTACCTGAACCTGTGTTCTCAAGACCATGGTCATTCCTATTAGGCTCCAGAATAAGTTACCACTTCTTCCTGTTGAGGTGAAAGCCACGTTCTTGTGTTGATGCTGTGTTTGTTCCCCCAGCCTGAGAGCGATCCCCATAGCCTCTGCACACACATAGCCAGCCTATGCCTGCTCCAGCGTAAGTCATGAAGGAAGAGCACCCCCCCTCTTCAGTTTATTCGTGTTCCATTGCTATCTTGGCTTCATGTCTCTAAGCATTTTGCATTCAAACCGTAGCGGTTCTGTAACTTTCACACCCAATGGCTGGGCCAAACGGAAGCACAAAGAGCCAAATCCTTGTCCTTAACTCCTTGCCCAGGGCCAAACTACAACTATTTTCTCCTGCTTCTTCCAGTGTCCCGTGTCTCTATGTAGCTCTTTAGCCCACTTGGAATTTCTGCCTGATGGAGCAGGCTTCTAATTAACCGCATCCATCCAGGTGATTGCTGGCATTTGTGACCAAACACGTGGCCTAGGCCTTCGTGTTTTTAGGAGGCATGGGCTTTGATTTCAGAGGTAGAAGTGGCTCGCACTAGGAATATTCCTCTTACAGAGTGTCCAGCTTTTTGACATTGTGACTCGGCTCTGTCATCTACAAAGTTCACAGCTAGAAATCACCAATTGAGTTACCCCTCCCCCATCAGCTCACAGTGTAATAAAGGAAGTTTATGAGTTTGTATTGGGCTGCTTTGGTAGCTGTCCTTGATTGCATGTGGAGGTCAGGGTTGGACAGGACCAACAGAACCTTTCTGCAAGATTGGTGAGACTTTATTTCGCCAGCAGGGGGCTCTAGTAGCTAATAAATAAATGACTTTGGGCTTATTTGTTTAGTGTTCCTCTCATTCCCTTTGATCCTCCAGAGCTTTGTGGTGGGAAGAGCTGCTGGCTGGCTGGGGAGGGTCGGGAGTGTGTGACCAGGGGTGAGGAGGGATGTCCTTCTGATGAGGACAGTGTGGAAAGTGACCTGAGTCTACAGGGCCTGCCCTGAAACGAGAGGGAACTCCACTTCAGGGCAAACCCAAGGCAAATAAATATTACGAAATGGTGAGCCTCCTGTTGCGGGGAAAACTCTGACAAAGCCCCAGAATACTCTTATAGCTTTCCATAGACATGGTCTGATTGGCAGTGGCACTCAGTGTCTCTGTATAGGCGACTATGGTAAAACCCTTTGCAAAATACCAAGTGCATAATGCTTTATTTCTGTTGTGACATCTCAGTGTCGTGACCAAGGCCTTTTTCTGTGCTATGATTTGAGGCTGGGGTGGGCAGTGGGGGGTCTCACCTGTTCCCGGCTCTCTCTGGTCACAGCAACTGCATTGTTATCCTAACAGATTCTTCTCATTGTCTCTCAAGAGCGCTTTAGTCACTGGAAGGGCTCTATCAGCGGGCAGACGTCGACCCAGACAGCCCCAAGTGACAGTCCTGTGGGGATGTGGCACTGTAGACAAGAGGAAGAGTCAGGCTTCTTGACCCAGCTCCACCTCAGGCAGAAAGCGAGCCTCTCCCCACTGGGGCCTCGCCTATGAGCGAAGGCGGGTGCAGACTAAGTCCTTGATTTCCCAGGGGCCCTGACTCATGATGCTAGAGATGAGATGGTGGCTTGAACTTCACTGAGCACAATGCACTTTCTGTCTTATGAGCCAGAGTGGGTTGAGTCACACAGACTTCTGTCTCTTCCAGGACCCACTGTGTCAGGAGCTCTATGCAGACTCAACCTGACTTTCAGGTCACAGAACCTCAGGGATTCTAATGCCCAGTTATCCTCTATCACCTCTCCTAAACCTAAGCACAATAAGGCCCCCTCTGATACCTCCTTATGTACCCCTTTATCTGCAAGTGCTGCCCACAAATTAAAACAAATTCAAACATCATCATTGTTGTCATTATCATCATCACCACCATCACCAACACCACCATCATCAACACCACCATTGTCATCATCACTATCATCATCACCATCATCATAATCATTATCATCATCATCACCTTCATCACTATCATTATCATCATCACCATCACCATCATAATCATCACTACCATGATAATCATTATCATCATCACCATCACTACCACCATCATCAACACCACCATCATCAACACCACCATTGTCATCATTACTATCATCATCACCATCATCATAATCATCATCACCATCACTATCATCATCACCTTCATCACCATCATTATCATCATCACCATCACCATCATCATCACTACCATCATAATCATTATCATCATCACCATCACCATTGTCGTCATTACTATCATCACCACCATCATCATAACCATTATCATCATCACCATCACTATCATCACCATCATTATCATTATCACTATCATCATGACCATCATAATCATCACCATCATCATGACAATCATAAGCACCACTACCATTATCGTCATCATCACCACCATCACCACCACCACCATCATCACCTTGATCACCATCATCATAGCAATGAGTGACTGGGTAGCTCCAGCATGCAGTGATTTGGGCTCCATTGAAGGGGCACCTGGATCAGCCTTACTTTTATAATTAATCGTGAAGCAGAGCCAGGGTGGTGTACGATTGGCCAAAGTTGTAAACTGTCACTTTTTCTGGACCATCTAGTAGAAAGGACAAAGCACTGTAGCCAGTTCTTACCTGGCCATTAGCTTAGGTTCTTTTTAAGTCCTGAGTGAGATTTCAGTTTGACTAGATGAGAGACCAGGATGTCATAGCTCCATCCGCCTACGAATGACCATCACCTCTACCTTGAAGTGCTCACATGTTAGTCCTATTGTTGTGACTGCCTGTGTGTGCCTCTCTTCTCCCAAGTGCTGTTTGCCACACCAGACACAGCCAATTTCCTCTTCTGGAAAGCCAGGACCTGCTGCTTTGTGTTGGATTTGAGCTGTCACCACCTCCTGGAAGTCTCTCTGAACTCATCTGTCCCCAGCATACATTGAACCCCCTACCATCTCACCCATTGTTCTCAGGGGTCCTCATTTTCAGCTCAAGGTTTTGGACAGCAGTACTGTTGTCTTTGTAAGCATGTCTCCAGTGTCTACCCCAGAGAGACTAAGAAGCGACTTTTCAATTGCTTTCTAGATGAAGCTGTGGGTGAGTTGTCTACTGAAATGTCGCAGTATACGGGCAATTGAGTCTAGGAGAAGAGACAGCATTGGCCAGCTCTGTCTAGGATGAATGAGATCCTTCCTGGATGGTGGAGAATCCAGGACACCTTGGGGATGCTCGTGTCAGACAATAGGTGAGGGAAACCACACAGCAGGAAAAACAAGAAGAAAAAAATGAAGGAAAAATTGACCACCCACTTCTTTGCTTTATGTTTGCCCCAAATTAATCATAGGCATTTGGATGGTGCGGTTCTAAGAAGCCAAATTTCATGTCTTTTGCTATCATCCTCGATCCTCAGTGCTTTGATGTCTAGAGTACAAATCAAAATCCCAAAGGTATGGTGGAGAGCATCTGTGTTCTCAAGCACTGGCGAGGCAGAGACAGGGGGATCCCTGGAGCATTCTGGTCACCCAGTCTAGCCAATTCCTGGTCAATGAGAGACTCTTCTCAACAACAAACAAACAAACATGGTAAATAACTGACACCTGAGCTTGTTTTCTAAACTCCAACACATGCACACACACAGACACACACAAACACACAGACACACAAACATACTCAGAGACAAGCACACAGACACACACACACACACACACATGACAATATCCTCTACCAATTGTTTCCCAAGCCCTACCCTAGACCCTCCAGTTCCACAAGCATGTGGTCCACCTCTCAAGTAGCCATGGCAACAGTTCCCCCAGGTGCTGCTAGTTCATGACCACATGACTTTACGTAAGCTCATCTGAAGTCCTGTCTCTCGATGCTTTCACCCGACCGTGAAGAAGAGAGCGTGGCATACTTTATGCCTATCACTCCATGTCGAGTCCAGTTGTCTGTTTCCGTAAGATGACGAGTTCATGCTATCACAACAAACCCAGCCTGGAGACATGGGGCTTGTGTGATGATTGTGCAGGCATGCACGCAGCCAAGATTTGTGTTGGATGGGCTCAGTGGAAACACTGCAAAGGCAGCAGTGAGCAGAAGTCTTGTTGGAGACTGTGTAGAGGATAGACCTGTAAGAAAGACCAGAAGGAAAATGTGGTCATTTGAATGAAATGTCCCTCATATTCTTAGGCATTCGACTATTTGGTCTCTAGTTAGTGTTTCAGAGGCGTGTCTTGCTGGAGGAAATACGTCACTGGGGGCGGGCTTTTGAGGTTTCAAGCACCTTTCCCAGTGCGGTGTAGGCTTTTTACTTCTCGTTTGTGGTACTCTCAGCTTCTTCTCCAGCCACTGGCTGGCTGCTATCTCTGCATCACCATCATAGACCATTATCTCTCTGGAACCATAAGCCAAATAAGCCCTTTCTCTTATAAACTGCCTTGATCATGATGTCTTATCACAGCAATAGAAAAGCAATGAAGACAGGATTGGGCAGGGGAGAAGCCAAATACAGCGTGTTTACTGTGAAGCCTCAGCCACGCCTATGGTGACCTCTGGAGCCAGGATGGTCAGAGAATTGAGTCTTTATGTCCATGCACCGGTCAGTCACTGGCTTCAGGTACTACCCTGCACAGAAGGGGGCCTTTATGAGGCCATTTCTTGCCTGAAGGACAGGCCTAGTGAGGGATACAGCTGAGTCCTCTGCTGCCAGGAGATGAGGGTGTGTCTTTGGCAGAGAGTATCCGCCCTATGGAAGACCAAAGTCCAGGTGCTCTAGTGAAGGCACCAGCGGGGGATGAGCCTGCCCCAAGCCCTGGTATAGCAAGAAGAATCGGTGGGTGGTGGAAAGCTAAGAGTATTTAGTACTCAGAATTCCTGCCTGTCTATAAGTTCCTGCCCCTAACAACGGCTTCTCCTCTTTTCCCTTCCATGTCTCAAGGGGGATTACCTCATCTGCAGAATAAAACAGGACCAGTGTTAGAAGGGCATTCTGGGAAATGTGCGGTTGGCCGATTCTCTCGTGATGCTGCAGAGATTAGAGAAGGGGTGAGATGTCACCGATCCACAAACAGACACCCAACAGTTGGGGGTTCTCCATAAACATTTCAAGACATTAATGGCCAAAAAATTAAGAAAACTCATATGCTAGGGTTTGAATATGCCCTCCCAAAGTTCACACGACAGAGTCAGCCCACAGCTCTTAAGGTAATGGCATTTGGAGGTGGAGCCTTTGGCGTGTAGCTAGGATTAGACGAGGTCATGAGTGTGGGGAACCTCAGGTTGGCATTATAAGATGAGAACAGACCTCAGTTGTCATGTTTGCTCTGCATCCCCAAGTGAAGTCTCATTTCGTGTTCCAAGGTGGCTCCCACTGTGTTTTGTTACCTTCATAATGCAAGATGAATAACCCTCTACACTTTATAAATTACCCCACATCTAGCACTCACGTCTGGCAATAGCAAACCACCTAAGATTGGTGCTAACCTTAGAACCACTCACAAAATGAGGTGAATGAACTCTGAATAACGGTTAACCAGGACTCCTTGAGCAAATGCCAGTGTACAGCCACAAAGTCAGGCTGTAGCTCAGAAGGCAGGTTGGACCTGATACAGGCCCAGCTCCACCCGTGTGCGTGTGTGACGGATGCAACACACTACATTTAATCATGACACGGAGCCCATGATGATAGGCATAAAAGCAGAACTCAGAATCCCAGATCACTTTGTAGTATCTAGTCTGCATGCAGGTGAGCCAAGGCAGGAAGAGAAATGAAGAGACATGCCAAGTCTATAGAATGAGGGCAGGGGCAGCAACACCTTTGCAAGCTGGAGGTGGCCTCTCAGAGTGAGTGTGGGTGAGGGCGAGGCAGAGAGAAGAGGCTAAACCCAGGTGGGTACCCTTTCAGTGCAAGGCCCTCCAAGCCAGCTTGTCTCTGAATGGACCTTGCTGGAAGTGGACGCACTCGCCTGTCTTCTGCGTGGATTTCAGAGTGGGAGCTTCAGGGAGTCACAGAGCTACCTTGCCTTTCTGTTTTCTGTGCCCAGGTTTTTGTTAGTGACCTAGCAGATGTGACAGTCAGGTGGGGGACGGGGCTGGGGGGGGTGAAGGAGCACATTCCTGAGTGGTTCAGACTCATGGAGTTTAAGCTTCCAAGTGATGGTCTGAGGCGGAAGTTCAGATTCCATGTCATCTGTCCGTATCCTCTATACTGCAGATCTCTGCTCTGTCCCACTTAGGCTGGGTGGCATCTATGGGCCGCACACATCTTTCTGTCATCACCTCCGGTCATCACAGCGGTCAAGTCACCCACAAGGCAGAGTCTATGTGCTCGACACCAAGGAGACAGCTGTCAACGAACAGGCAAACCTCTGCCCTTGTGGAGTCAAGGATGGGGAGGCAGGCACCCCAGCAAGTGGACTCAGGCAGTAGAAACCTAAACAGAGAGGAGGCCACGGAGAGGACTGTGGGGAGCAGTTAGGAAAGCAGAGTCAGGAAATGGTATTCACATGGCACTGGGCCACCAGAGCAGGGGAGGGGGGACATTCTGAGGAACTGGGAAGGGATGGAGCACAGTGCTGAAGGGTTAGGTCTGATGCCCGTGACGATAGTGGCTTCAGGAAGTGGCGGGGATGCGAGCCTGATAGGCAGAGTTTGATTGACAGGAGAGAGATGAAAGTCTCTGAGCTCTGAGTTATTTTTTGAATACGTTTTCCCTGCTAAGCAGCCCACTAGTATTTAACTCTCTCTAGTCAAGGAGATGAACACCCCTGGATGTCCCCAGTGACAGATGAGGAAACTGTCATCTCTAAGAGTCAGCACGTGTCTAACAAGCTGTTAGACAGCTTGACCTGGGAACAACATAAGGAGAGGGGCTTCATGTCAAATGTTCCATCCGAGGGGTCGCTCCTGCTCCCCTGTATTGCCAGTGACCAAGGGTTAACATTCCCCTGACACTTTCAGGGTGATGAACCAAAACCCTGTAGATCCCGAGGGCTGATTGTACAGAAACACGAACCGAGAGGCGTCTGCATCTCCATGTATTTATGGATGTATAATGATCTACCAGCTGTGTCTTGTTAGGCAGAGACACAAGGTGTGGACGTTTGCATACGTGGGTAGACAGTAGCTCTTGCTGGCTTGGTTATCCTGCAGAGTCCTGGCTGTGACACCAGAGCTAATATTTTTATCAGATCCACGGAAAGAGAATAAGAGCTAGCGACCAGGAGGGACATATCCAAGGCCACCCTGAGTCAGGAGCTGACTCTGGACTTCAGTCCCTCTAAATGTTGCCATCTCTGAGTCCTGTCACAGAGGGGAGGGTGTCACAGAGCCGCATCACTTCATTTTAAGTGAAGCTTCTTCGTCACCGGCAGAGACTCCTGTGGTATTTGTGTGGGCATGGGTTGGTTTCTCTACCTCAGAACTCCAGCCCCTCAGAGGGGAGGGGACTGCAGGAGCTCATCCCTGATTCTCCTTAACTTGAAATTTTGCCTAATTTTGGTCATTAGTTTTGGGGTACATTCTTAGACCTCTCAGTTCCCTGTGGGCAGTAAGGCTGTCTGTGATGCGTGAAATGCCTTCCAGGTAGAAAACTCCAGAGAAAGAGGGTGCTCAGTTAGGCAGCTGACCCAGTTTCTCAGGGAGCGCAAGAGGATTTGCTGTGCTCCCAAACCCTGTGTTTCCATCGCCCCTTGCCAGGGAAATCCTACCTCTCCACCTCCACCATGGTAGTTTCTGTTGTCCTTGCCCTGAAGGGCACAGCCTATCTTGGGACCCTCCGTTGTCCCTCCACTGTGCCCCGGAGCTCAGATCAGGCCTCTCCATCTGCAGGTGCAGACACAAGGAGCAATAGACAGTGGTCCAGAATGCAGGCCTCCCTCCTGTCTGAGTTGGGAAATTTTTCAGGAGTCGCTTACCCTCCCCGGTCGCCATGGTCCTCCAGCTTTCCTCTCAGGATTCACATAGTTCATACTTCCTAGGATGTAGTGATTGACGTGTGTTTTGACACATCAGTTCTCCAACAGATGCAGGGAGGCCTGGGAAAGTATCTCGGCTGGTGAAGTGTTGCTTTGAAAGTATGAGGGCCTGAGTTTAGATCCCCACGTGCTGGACGGTTTTATGCCAACTTGACACAAGTGAAAGTCATCCGAGAGGAGGGAACCTCTTGTAAGAAGCTGAGAAAAATGCCTTCATAAGAGCTGGCTGTAGGCAAGACTGTAGGGCATTTTCCTTAATTAGTGATTGATAGGGGAGGGTCCAGCCCATTATGAATGGGGCCATCCCCAGGTTGGTGGTTCTGAGTTCTATGAAGAAGCAGGTTGAACAAGTCACGGAGAACAAGCCAGTAAGCAGCACCCCTCCATGGCCTTTGCTTCCGCTCTGGCCTCCAGGTTCCTGCCCTTTTTGAGTTCCTGTGCTCACTGCTTTTGATGATGAACCATAATGTGGAGGCAGAAGCCAAATATCCCCTTTCTCCCCAACTTGCTTTTGGTCATGGTGTTTCATCCCAGCAATCGTAACGCAAACTATGGCCTCCCAGAACCTTCATAAGGTTTCACAACGTAGTCTCAGCCATGGCAAGAGCAGTGGCAGACACAGGGGCATCTTTGAAGCTCATTGGTCAGCTGGCCTTACCTGCTTATTAAGTTCCAGTCAAACAAGGGACGTTGTCTCAAGCAAAAAAGGTGGAAGATGCCTGAGAAATGACATCTGAGGCCACCCTCTGAGTTCTTTATGCTGGTGCACACAAGTGCACACACACACACACACACACATGCTCACACATACACATTACCCCACACATGCACAGACATGCATGCACATACACCCACTCACACTACACCCTCCCACAAAGGAAAGAGGTGCAGAGATGTATGGTAGAAAAAAGCACAAAGGAAACCATTCTGGGTAAAGAGATTGGGTCGAATCTGGCATGGCTGAGCACCAAGACCCATCCATAGACTAGCTGGTTCATGGGACCATCTCCACAGGCTTCAGTGGGAACCAAGAGGAACAATGGCTTGTGATTATAAAAGCCTGACGAATTTGAACTGTCAGCACCATGGTCGTTATCAGAGATTCTTCTCTTCCAAACTGTGATTCTAAAAACCAGGGTTCACTCCCTATTTCCACCTTGGACAGTCTCAAATGTGGTCATGTCGTTCTATTCAAACAGAGCCTAAGGGACAAAGCAAGGCTGTTGAGGGCCTCAGGGGCGGCCGAACCCCACTCAACCCTGTGCAGCCTCTCAGTTGCCATTGAGTAGATTGTAAACATCTCAGTTTTTCCAGGGTCCTGCAAGGATCAAGTTTCTAAAACCCAGCCTCTCCCAGCCTCCCAGGGACAGAACTATCTGTGTGGCCTGAGGAAATACTGCCCAGACAGAAGCTGCCCTCTCAGGGTCATGTTGCCTGAGCAACATGTCTGTGGGACCAGAGCTTGCGCAGAGACAGAGACACTACAGTGGCAGGGACGCTCACACAGCAAGCTAGGGTCCTGCCACTCAGTGCCATGAGCTTTGGTTGATAACAACTGTAAGTCTGAGAATGACCTTTGCCACTGGGGAACAGATCTGAGCTTGGGGACCAGAGGCAAGATGTGGGAAGAGTTAACAAGGAACAGGGAGGGATTCTGAGCCAGTGTTTCCCCGTCTTTCCCTTGTTGACGTGAAGCTGCCTGTGCAAAGCAACCAGGAATGAAAGGAGCCTCAGCTTTCTAACATGAGGCCATTAACTGGGAAGGTCATGGCCTTTCCCCATGCTAAAGTGCTTCGCAAGTGTCTCACTTACATGCAAATGGGAGAAGGCCTTAAACTGCATCACGTGTGTCGCTTGTGTGCTATGTTCATTTATGTGCATGTGTAGCATATGTGTGCTGTGTGCACATGAGTATTTCTGAGTGTTGTTTGTGCTTGAGTGTGTACTGCACATGTGAGGTATGTTGTATAATCTGTATTTGTACATATGCATATGTGTATTTGTGTGCTTATGTGTGTGCATACTGTGTATACGTGTGCTGTATATAAATGTGTGTGGAGCATTTCTAATATACGTGATGTGTATATGCCTGTTTTCAATGTTATGTGTATTTTGACATGTGATTATAAGGTGTGTGTTTGTGTGTTTTGTGTGTGTCTATGTGTTGTATTGTGTGCCAAGTGTGTGTGTATGTGTGTGTGTATGTATGGTATGCATCTGGTATATGTGCATATGTGAACTGTCTGTATATGTGTTTTGTGTATGGTGGGCATAGGAATGTATATTGTGCTATGGGTGTCATATGTTTATGTGTAGTGTGTACCTGGTATGTGTCATGTATTCATATGTATGTCCATGTGTTTGTATATGTATATTCTATGTATGTGTGCTTGGTCTATACTGTATCTGCTGTGTTGTATGTCTACCTGTGAAGCGTGAGTTATGTATGCATGCATGTTTTGTATGTAGTTGTATATGTGTACCAGTGTGTGTTTGCATATCGTGGCGTGTATTAAGCATGTGTTTGTGCTTAATGCATGTATATATGGTGTACATGCGCAGTATATGTCCATGTGTCTGCCTACATGTCTTATGTATGCATGTGGTATGTGTCTGATATATAGTGTGTCTTATGTATGTATATAAATGCTTATTTATGTGATGTGTGTGATTTGTGAGTTGTATATGAATGTTTTTTGTGTGTGTAATGGGCATATGCATGAAAATTGTAGTGTGTGTTTAATAGTGTATGTGTAGTGTGTTTGTATTTAATATATGCATTATGTGTATATAGCACATGATCATGTGTGTGTCTATGAGTCTATGTGTGTGATATGTTTGGTGTAGAGTGTGTCTGATGTGTAGTATATATACCTGTTTCGTGTGGTGTATGTTTTCATGTGTGTTATGTAAAGTATGTGCACAGGCATGTTTTATATGATGGAAATTGTGTACATGTTGTGATATTGTTGTGTGTGGTTGTGCATCGTGTATGTGTGCATGGTGTGTGTGTGGCGTGTGGGTGCATGAGCATGCGAGCGCATGTGTGAGGTAGGCCCAGCACCCCAGCCCTGCCTGCATGGAAGCCAAGTGCTCTCTTTGCCTCCTCCCAAGCCACGTTCTATTAGCCAAGGTGATGCTCCGTCAGGCGGGCGCTCTGGCTTGGAGCGTTATTAAATACACAGATCGTCCCTGGCCTATTCTTAGTTCTGGCAGATTCTAGGGGAGGAAAATGAATTCTGCCCCAGCTCAGGAACAGCAAGTTCACTCCAAGCAGTTACCACAGGGAGATACGAATGTCATCAAGCCTTATAAAAGAGCCAAGAGCTCCACACAGCGCTCCTTTCTTCCATTCACTGGTCTGTTTGCAAGGAAAAAAAATGAAAATCACCCAGTGTAGCATGAACGTCCTGACCTTGGAGCAGGGAGGCCCAGATTTCAATCTCACCTCCGCAGCTTCTAGTTGTTGGTTCTGGGAATGCTCTTAATCTACCCAAGCCCCTCAGTCTTGCTTTCTTATCTGTGACCAGGGTAAAGACATCTCCTCTTAGAGGTAATGGGAGAGGACGGGATGACACTGAGAAGTATTCTTGTCTGCCAGACATGCAGAAGGTGTTCAGAAAAGAGCCGTCCCCAGTGTCTGGGCATCGTGACTTGTCTCCCGGTACTGTCTATCTTTGCTGTTAACGCTGGGAAAAGGAGGTAGAGAAGAGAATGTGTGGCTTGCTGTGCCTTTTCCCTGATCGCAGGCTGCCTTGCCTGCAGGGCTGGTGACTTGAGGCACTAACAGGTTTGAGACAGTTTCCCCTGCAGAGTTGAGCAAGGACCCAGAGGTCACCCTCCAGGTTAGATGAGCAATATTAGTTGCTGGAAAAGGAGTCTCTCTACCCAGTCCTGCTGCCTGCAGGTCCTGCAGTGAGCTCCACAGATGCAGCTTCCATGAGCAGCACCCATGCTGTGGTGGGCTTTTGATAGTACAGCTGCCTTTGAGCTATTCATGCTCTATAAACACCCCTGTAAACAGCGCTGGTAAACTCGCTCATTCACCAAAAGGCACAGGGGTGCGATCACCGCTTTGGTCAGTAGTTGACGTACCACCTGGGCTGAAGGGATATCTGCTAACATCTGAGCCTTCTCACACAGCAGTTTCCATCTCTGGAAACATGAGAAAAAGACATAAGGTACCCATCTTGATAGTTGCCAAATAAGTTGAAAAACCAGACAGAAAACACACGTGGAGCAAAAAAAAAAACACATAGCCTGAATCATTGTCCATATTGTAAGCAATGCATCCACAGTCCACAAATAGAATATGTAAGCTATGGGTCTATCTATTCCCCAGATGGCATGCCTTTTCTGAGACTTGAATACACTGATATCAGGAACAACATTGCAGATATGAGAATAGAAGCTTCTGGAAAGAGGGGACCATGGGAAGTAAACAGAGTAAAGACCAGGGGCCCCCTAGGAACTCGACTTCCAATGGCTTCTAGAACCTTCCTGTAGGTATAGGGGACTGCTGCAGATAGCAGACTAGTCACACTGAACGAGGCAATAAGGAGTCCATGTAGAGCCTGGTGTCGCAGACCCTGCCCTCACCACTGACCTCTTTGAGAGTCTTCTAAAAGTGTCATTTGGGACCGTCTGGCACTTGTCCCCATGGCACTATCCTTTGTACTCTGGCCCATGTTCACTTTGCTGATGCGTATGTATTTCAACCAAATAGCATCTTGCAGAAACCATATGGCTGGCCTGTGAGTCATGGCAGCTCTGCAGATTCAATCCAACATCACTTTCTCTTGAGGTTTTACTTAGCAGTGCATTGCCGACCCTGGCCCAGTGACAGCCAGTGATTTATGTGTGGATGCAAAGGTTTTGCCCAGAGCATGCACCGGGGGTGGGGTGGGAAATTAACACAACCAATGCACGTCCTGGGCTTTGGTTTTGAAGATGGAGGAGCTGAGTCTAAATCGGCAGTGAATCACAATGTTTTCTTTCTCTCTTAATCAGACTAAATGACGCACAGCCTTAACAAAGAGCCCTCCATGCTCAAGGGAGCCTCTTGCTTTATGGAGCATTGGGAAATAGTAGTAACTCAGGGCATAGCATTTTCTTTCCCTTTTCTTCCTAAGATCTCTGTCCCCCCAATCTTGTCCCCATGTCTCTCTTTCTTGAGGCAGCGCTTCACATAGATGCCTTACAAATGTCTGTGGTAGGCATTATGTATCCACAGAATGTGATTTCAGAATCCTCTCATTGAGAAGAGAAATTACATAGCTGAGAAAAAGACACAATAGTAAGTTTTGCTCATGTGAGATGGTAATGGACTTTCTAAGCAGCAGGCGCCTTCTCCACCACCGCGAGGCAGTCTCCCCAGGAGAGGGGTGCCTTAGCCTTGAAAGACCTGGTTTGGCAGAGAAGTCAAAACAAAGATGAGGGCATATACTCGCTGCATGGCCCTGTGCTGGATTCCAGCATGTTAGAAGAGTTAAGTGAGTTGGGTCTAGCTCCTGCTTCAGGGATGCCAGAGTCTGGACAGGACAGTGGCATTCCAAAGCAGCAAGCAGAATGAACCATCAGATCCTTCTCATGCTGGAGTGTTGGCTTTGGTGGGTTGTTGGACAGTTCCTTCTGACCTCCGGACCCCAAGTCTTCATCAGCAAGGGAACAGAGCAGAATCTTTGCCTTCGGTTTTCAGGCACTGGTAAGTGAAGGTTGTTGCCTATGATGCTGACTGGTAACTGTGCTGACATTAGGATGGGGTTCTTGGAATTAAAGCCTCTGGGAATTGTCTTGGATGTCCCTCTATACTCTTTACCCCATAGAAAATTGCCTCCCTTAGCAGCCAGTGACTGAATTAGGGTTATCAGTGGAGCCTGGGGGCTCTAGGAGAGGCTGTGGCCCGTACTGTTCATCACACAATGGAAGCAGGTCCAGACTTGACTCTATCTGGACATAGAGGCCCAGGATTCATCGGCTGTGAGATATGGAGCATCGTCCTATTCTGGGTTCTATTGCTGTGGTAAAACACCATGAATTTGGGGAGAACAGGGTCTATGTTTGTCTACGGTTGAAGCCCATTATGCGGGGACATCAGGCAGGAACTCAAGGCAGGACATCAGAGGCAGGAACTGACGTAGAGGCCATGAAGAAACACTGCTTATTGGATTGCTCCTCGTGGTTTGCTTGGTTTGCTTTCTTATACCACCCAGGACCACCTGCTGGGGGTGGCACTGCTCACAGTGGCCTGGGCCCTCTCATATCAGTCATTAATCAAGAATCTGTCCCACAGACTTGCCTGCTGGCCAATCTGATGGAGACAGTTTTGCAATTGATGTTCCCTCTTTCCAGAGAACCCTAGCTTATGTAAAAGTGAAAAACCGACCAGCATAGAGATGGATAATGGCAGCTAGCTCAGGAATCTGTGATGCATCTGTCTGACTATTTCTTAACTCCCACCCCCAGAATTCAGAGTTTCAATATCAGGTGGAGAACCATGTCTCTTTACGGCATTCCTCTATAGTCTCACACACTGCCTCATTCTAACGCCACATGCCCATGTCTTAGCACCCCTTCTGAGAAGTTATTCTCTGAGACAGCCCTGATCCAGAGCTCGTTCTGAGCTGCTGTCCAGGCAGATCTACAGAACAGAGCTGTGGATGTGTGGACTACATATGACATGCCTTCTAGAACTTCCTGGAGTGCCTTCACCCACCATTGTGTGTGTACTTTAGGAATTAAGCTTCATGCTATGTGAGTCCTGTCTGGGAGTAGAGAGATGTTTAATGTAATTATGGCAAGTCATTTAGCAAACGTTTGGGGGGGATCCAGAGCAAAAGAGGCCACTGTTTCCTAAACCCCTCTTTAATCACTGTGCACATCTACAGAACCCAGAGCAAACATTAAGATAATTAATCAGTGCCAATCTGTCAGTCATAAGGACTCATCTCCAGCCAATCACATGCTGTTGGTGCTGGTGCAGAAGCAGACTGGCCGACTCAAGGCCACCCCCCAAGTCCTGAGTTCATCCATAGGCAGGCACCACAAACGCATACGGTACACAGACATATAGGCAGTCAAAACACATGAAATACTACATAAGACATAGGAATTAGTCTCCCCCAGGGATAAGGCCCTAATTGGACAACAGGTAGTCAGTCCTGAAATCATATACACACAAGCAGACTCAGCATGTTGTGTGTATGTATTTATGTGCTTATCCATATATGTAGCAATAACAAAGACAAAGGCCATCGATTTGAGAGGGAGTGATGGAAGACATCAGGGGATGGAACGAGGAAAGGGCAAATGGGGAAGTGGTATAATTGTATTTGAATTAAAATTTAAAAAATAAACTAGAAAAAAAAAGACCATCATAGAATCCAAACAAAGAGAGAATGAGAGGCAGCCTGTGAACGAGGAGCAGGAGGCACTGACTGAAATGAGATGAGGAGACGGGAGGGCGGAGAGTATGGACTTCAGTGCCTCCTGCACATAGAAGCAGCTGTGTGCTTCGGGAGCTGTCCAATAAAAGATCCTGCGGTGGGAGTCTTGCAGGAATAGCCTTTGTGCTCACTCACTGGCTGCGGGAGTGTGGCCTTGGGATGAACATGGAGGCAGAGCAGAGGGGCAGCAGCTGAGGCCATCAGGTAGTTACTCTCCCTGCAGCAGGACATCTGAGCGGGGAGCTTTTGTGGCTGTCACATCAAGGCAAAGAAGCATACATGGGATTTTCACACCACAATATTCTCACAGATGTGGTCTTGCTAAGCAGCTGTGTCCTAGCTGAAAGGACTCCCAGGCAAGATGTGTATGTGTGCTGGGTGCAGGGACCAGGACAAGAGGCTTAAGTCCCACAGCAAAAAGCCAAAAGGGCAGGTTTCCAAGCCAGGCGCTATGAATATCTTTTCTCTAAATTTGGGGTGACTCAGAACAAGCCCCCAAGAACCAAAAGTAAAAGCCCCTGAGGAGCAGGAGCAAAGAGAAGCGATACCCCAACAGTACAGAACTGAAAACCCAAGTTAGCTATTGGTGGGGCTGACAGGCTGACCTCAGCTGGTAAATGCTTGTTGGGTAAGCCTGAGAACCTGAGTTTGAATCCCAGAACCCATGGGAAAAGGCCGGCCATGGTGGCACATGCTTGCATTCTCAGCCCTGGAGAGGCAGAGGCAGGAGGATGACAGTCTCATCGGCTAGCAGTCTAGCCACTCAGTGAATTGCATGCCAGTTAGAAAGCCTGTATGGGGGAAAAGCAGACTGCCTGGAGCCTGAAACATAAAATTGCCTCACACACAAGAGGATACATGTACAATCTCATACATATTCAACAAAAAGAATAAATGAATGAATGAAAAGAGAGCATTAGAATACAGTTCGTGAATCAGGGACAAATGCCTGGCACGGACTAAGTGTGGGGTCACTGAGGGTGATGACAGTGACGGGGTCCGTACATCCGTGCTGGCCCACAGCACATACTCCATCCTTTAATAGTATCAGAAGGTGCTCCTTGTTTAGGACCCTTGACTGCACAATCAGAGCCTTTCAGGGGCTGTCTGCCTTGCACCCCCACCTGACGTTCCCCTGCACATCCTTTTCCCAATGTGCTCACCCCTTTCCTCCCTCCCTCTCTTGCCCAAGCAGGTAGAGTTGGGGCTGCGGAGCAAACTCCTTAATGGTGCAGGAGAGGACAGTGTGTACATTTTAATAAGCAGAGGATGCCAGAGGAAGGACAGAGGTTTGTGTGTGACGTCAGCTCTGGGGTGGAGCTGGCAGGTAAGCTGAACAGAGCTGGCTGCAGCTGCTCCAGCTGTGCCCATGGGCAGGAGCCAGCTGGGTGGGGGCGGGTGGAGAGTCTGCTGCAGTGGGAGGGGCCCCTCAGGAACACAGGCTAGCGTAACTTACCCCAGAGGCCCTGAAGAATCTGCTGTTTTTATAGAGGGGGAACCTAGAGACTGCATGTGGCTGGGGGATGGGAGGGAGGGATGGGTAGGAGGGTGAGATGTGTGTAAGGTGTGGGGGTATGGGCTGTGGGGGCATGGGAGGGTGGGGTGGGGTGGGGGGCATGGAGGGGGAACTAAGGCTAATGACAATAGAGACTTAGCTTCCACCTGAACACCAGGACACAGAGGTTAAAATGGGCTCTGCTGGCTCCCGTGGAGCCTGGGGAGTGTCCTTCCTACTCTGGCCTTGGTTGGAGGCCCCTTCATCTATTACAGTGGGGCTCTGACAAACCTCACACACAGAAGGGCAGCGGCGTCTTTACTGGAAGAGCGCAGCCACTTGGAAGCTCATTTCTATCACTTAAGAATAAGAGACTAAAGAAAGCCGGAGTCCGTCCGCTGGGGAGTCTAAAAGCAAGCAGAGGAATCCTACGCGTGGCTTTCTGGGAGCAGGGGAAAGACCAACCACACAGGCCTGGGGTAGGGGAGGAGGCACAGCAGAGAGGAAGGTAAATGGTTTTGGGTTACCATGGAAACGAGAGCTGATAGAAAAGGGACAAAGAAGATGCCAAGGGTGGCATTTTTTTTCCCCTTCTTCTTTTTTTAGGCTGGTTATCTTGCTGGAAGGAGAAAGAGAGTGGAAAGGCAAGGTTACACAGGGAGGTTTGGGGAGTGAAGTCCACCTTTAAAGCTCTCAGGAAATGACCCCTCTTTAAGCAAACTGGCCGACCCTGCTGGGGGGCTACCAGGCTGAGGTGAATTCCACCACCACAGCGGCAGGTCACCGCTCAGCTCTCTATGTGCTCCAGTTAATCTTACACACAGTTGCTATCTAAAGAGGGGGGTCAGGCTCATTTTACAGATGGCGACACAGACCCGCACAAGTGAGTGCCTGCATTCGAAGGCTGCGCTGTGACAGCTAGGACAGATGACTCCAGGGCCTGGGCACGAAACCCTCTGCTAGATAGGCACAGGGAAGGGTGGCATGGATGGGAGGGAAGCCCCTGGACCTGTGCTATGGGCACACGGTGGTTTCATGGGCTGGGATGAAGACAACGTCCTCACCTTCATATACCACTGTTTCCTGTGTGGTGGGTGGAGATGAGAGACACATGGGGAGTCCAATGCACAGGGTCTGTGCTTGTTCAGCTGCTGGGTACTCTGGGACTGTGCCTCAGTTTCCTCCCCTGGAAATGTCAATGACTGTGAGGCCTTTTCACTAGGTCGCAGCAACAACTGGACAGACTATTGTAGCCTCTGCCCATGAGGCCGAGGCTGACCCACAGAACACACACATGAGCATTAGCCCATTCCAGGAAGAAAGGGCGGCTGAGAGGAGGGAGAGTGCTGGGCCTTGTGCAAACCTAAAATGGCAGTGGCCTGAGCCAGGCTCCACTGGGGTCTCAGGATGGGCAAGGTTGCACACTCTACAGAGGAGTGTTGACCCCTCACCAAAACGTCTAGACTCTCACTCATTGTAAGTACAGCTTCCGGCTACAACCCACCAAGAGTTCACAGAACATGGGATGTCCCACTAGCTCTGGGAGCTTCTAGCTATAATGTATGTGTGTGTGTGTTTGTGTGTGTGTTTATGCACTCATGTGTGTGTGCAAGTGCGTATGTAATTGTGTATGCATATATGTTTGTGTCTGTGTACAAGTGCACATTTGCATCTGTATCAACATGTATATATATATATATGTGTGTGTGTGTTTGCTTATATGTGTATGTGTGTATATTTATATAAGTGTGTGTGCATATGTATGTGCATGGTTAATTGCGATCACAGGCCCCATGAATACCTTCGGTGGAGATTCAGATGCCCACTTCCCTTGAGCTAAGATTATTTACACTGAAACTTACCATGATTCATTATTGACATCATTGCCGGTCTGCTGAACTCATTTAAATGGGCTGCTACTAGGATTGTAGGCAAGCAGAGACTCCCTGGGAGGTTAGTCTAGAGGAAACCAGAGTATTCTAGAAAGCATGTCTGAAGAGAGGGCCACACTCAAAGGGTAGGCACTCAGAAATAGAGAGTGCCCAGGTGACAAGGGGGTGCTGAAACAAAGAGGAAATGATATTTACTGCTCACCTACAGACCCTAGCACTTACCTAAGGGCTTCCAAAGACTCTTACATGCCAATTCTTTGTGACTGGTATTTTAATCTCCAGTTTGTAAGATGGAGAAACTGAGGCCCAGCAAGGGAGACCTGAAGGTGGTCTGTGGCCAACCAGGTCACGTGGTGGATGTTATAGCATCTTGAAGATTATGCTGCCCTCCTGGATTGGGATCAGAGGCGTTAGCCTCTGTGACAGTTCCTGGCAGGACAGGGGTCGGGATTTCCTGACCCACAGGCTACTGTGTCTGTGGGGAAGCATCTCCCAGGCAAGAGGACCTGAAGAAGCCCCTCACCTCCTGAGGAGCCAGGGTAAAGGACACCCAGTATGTGGGAGATGAGTGAAATGGTTGCAGCTGGTCCTCCAGGCTGTGCGCCCTCTCGTGGGGGTGGATGCATCAGTGGGCAGCTGGCTGCCACAGGTTGGCAGCAGGTCTTCGGGGAGAGTCGGTATTATTAGAAGGTGTTGGCGTGGTGCTGCGCTGGCAGGTTGGGAAACATCATGTGCATGTTTACTGAAGCCAGAGCATCTGATTCCTCGGTGAAGCTACTTTTTCTGGTGACTCCTGCAGAAGGGACCAATAGCAAACGGGGCAAGTCACTATAGAATCCAGATGTACTCGGAGCTGGCAGGTGGGGCAGCACCATTCTAAGGAGGAAGCAGAATGGTGCTTAGACACCATCTGGTCCAAGTTACCGCTTTAAAAGTGTGGAAACTTAGTCCCACCGCACTCGCATCACACTCTGAAGGTCATTAAGCCAGTTGGTGAACAAAAAAAAAAAAAAAAAAAAAACTATGTTCATCCTCCCTGACTCTGAACCGAGGCAGGCCAGTCTGGGCATCAGGTGACCAAGACTGACTCTCAAGTATTGAGGGTACTTACAGTCAATCACCGTAGCTAAGAAGTACTTAGACCCGGCTGGTAAGAAATGGGGTCAGGATGTGAACCTTGGTTTTCAGAGATCTCAAGTGACCCAATCATTTACTATCTAAATGTTGGCTCAAAAGCCCCCTCCCCAAAATGGCACCTTTCCAAAAGGACTTACCAGCTTAAAAAAAAAACACTGAGTAGATGATATTGTGGGTTCATGTGACATCACACAGAACTTCTGACTCCTTTTCTTCATTCAAAGTTTATCCCTGAAGAGGTCTCAGAAGCAAATTCCCAGCTCCCTTTGAAGCTAAGAACGTTGCTTAGATGTGGTTATCAAAGGTGCCCTCACAGATGCTGGATACAGTGGCTCGCACTTGCAATCCCAGTACTTAGGAGGCTGAGGAAGCAAGAGCAAGAGTTTAAGGCTAGCTTGGGCTACCTGACAACTTGCCTCAAAACAGAAGAGCAATAACAAAAAAAAAAAAAAAAAAAAAAAAGAAGACACTCACATAGGTTTCCATGGAAAGAAACACAGAATTGCTCCACAGAGAATGTATTCTGGATAGGAAGATTGCGCCCAGGAGAGGAAACAAGGCCTGGGCCTCAAAACCTAAGGATGTAGGTAGGAGCTGTGTCCTGGGCTCAGCATCTGCAGGGTCTGTGCCCCAAGGTCAGGCGACCCAAGGGGGCTATGAACAGTGCTGAGAGATGGGCAGCTGCCATTGCTATGCATTGGCCTCTAGGAACAAATCACTGTCCCTTAGGGAGACCCCAGGACTGCAGATAAGCTAAAACATTCTTCCCTTTCCATCTGGGCTGGAAGGCCTGAGCCTGCTGGCTTCCAGGGCATTGACAGCACCACCACCATTGCTGTCGTTGTCACTGTGGTGGCCGTGTCATACACCTTGGATCTCAAATTTCTTTTATTCTTTATGACACTGCATTCCCTCCAGACCTTGATCTGTGCATTCATCAGAAGTCTTCATTGAAACTTTTCTGACTTCTGTCCAGCTGAATAGAGGGACAGGCGAAGCTCCTAGGATTAAGCAAGTTGATAGGCAGGTGTTCCCATTAAGTCACTGTCAGGTGCACATAACACACGACTCCACTAACATATGTCTTCCATGCAGAAGGACATTAATAATTTTCATTGACATTCCAGTAGATCAAGAAACATGGTGGCTAACTAAAAGGCTCATATCACCACATCAAGCTTCCAGGGCCTTTCCGTCATTTTGCTCATCAAAACTTTGAGAGAGGGCTTTTGTTCTTGGGTTCATCCCCTAATGGTGACAGGGTGGCTGCCATACTTCCTGATATCATAGACAGTTACTGTCTTAGATTTGTCTCCTGTTGCTGTAGAAACACTGATAAAAGCAAGTTCTGGGAGAAAGGATTTGTTTTGGCTCGCAGGGCAAGGATGCAGTCCCTCAAGTTAGGAAGTAAGGAGGTAGGAGGTGATGGTTACATGACACCGACAGCCAGGAACCGAGATTTCCAGCTCAACTTCCTTTTTCCTTTTCATATAGACCAGGCTTCCCTGCCTGGGGAACAGTCCCATCCCACAGGTAAGACATAGTCTCACAACAATTTACCTAATGAAAATGGTCCCTCACAGGCATGCCCAGAGTTGAAGTCACCCAGATATCAAGGTGACATTTATTGTGGATTAACACAGATACCAACATTCATGAGTGTTTGGGTGGAACTCTACTGGAGGCGCGCCCCCTCTCTCCAAACCCTGCCCAGTCTCAGAGACCCCTCAAAACAGCAGCTCCTTCCCCACCCCCAGATGCTCAAGACCACAAGTTATTTAAATGACCTCTTACAGAAAGGTCATGTGATTTTCTCGTTCCTTCTCCCTGCCTTCTTCTCTAGAGACCAGGAGAACATCCGGGAGCATTTTACTCATTGAACCTGGACTTTTAATTCGGCCTGATCTGATTTATAGCATCGATGGAGAGATTTAATATTGGGGTACAGAAACCTTTCAAAGAGTATAAAGGATCTCCTGCATTCTCAAGGTATCTCTTAGAAAATGGTGACACATCTAGAAGCTCCCCAAAAGGTTTTTCCTCCTGTCTCATTAACTGCTCAGCTGTGCAGAGTGTCCTTTCTGCAATCAGTCGTGGACGGGAACCAGTTTTACCATGGTGACACACATCAATCAAGATGGATGCTTTGTCGCAGGGCAAACTGCACCTCCTGCTGTCCAGGACTCTCAGAGCCTGAGCAGCACAGGGACGGACACTTGCAGAGGATGGGGAGGCTGTTTGGTCAGAGCAGCTGCTTGTGGTTGCCCCTGGGCTCTCACTTCCACCTTCCCCTCCACACACACACACACACACACACACACACACACACACACACACACACAATCCCTGTGCTATGCAGGTAGGCATTGCTATGCCGGTCTATTGTCCTTGAAGTTCAGAGAGCCGAGAAGCATCTGGAGACAGTCTCCTGGAGAGTTCCTAGGTAGACTGGGATCAGAATCCAGTTGCTTCCCTGTCGGGGACTCCTAGGATTCCCGAAGAAAAGCGGTCTGCCAAACAGTACACAAAGCTTTCTCGAAGGCAGGAGAAATTCAGCATCGCAATAGCTGGTTAATTGCAGGCAGAGGTAGGAAATGTATTCCCTGGCTAGGTTTAACTCTGTGTTTTAATAAACAGTTTAGAAGAAGGAAAAACGGCTTCCTGTTGGCTGCTGAGAAGCCCCCTCTGGGCTGCTGAAATATTTAACCTCCTGTAATTGCTGGCCATCCCTCAGGCTCAGGCAGACTGCTGCGAGGGGAGGAGATTTGAGCTCTGAGTCAAGTCAGCCTTTGCAGAGAGAGCCTCCTGCCTGAGGGGAACCATGACTGCTAACAGTCTCCTGGGCAAGATCATTGGGGATTCACTTCAGGGTGGAATTAATTTTTTTTAGACTGAACAGTCTCAGCTGCCTCTTCCGGAAGGGCGCATGTGTGTTTGTGTGTGTGTGTGTGTGTGTGTGTGTGTGTGTGTGCACGTGGTGGGGGTGTTCTCTTTTCTTTCTGTTTAGCTGCTTCCCACAGGTTTGTGGCCTTGTCTGGTAAGTGCCTTTGGGCAGGAAGGCAGCTTTGCTTCTAAATCAGATGAATTCCGTTTGTTTTAACTCTCATGTACTGGAAAGATAAACATTGTGCCCATTTCTGTGCCAGAACTGGGACACCAGAGGCTTGGGAGGTCCTGCCAGTGGTCCTCTGTCAGGAGAGAGAGGAATGGGCGCGGCCAGATGAGCAGCAGCAGCAGCAGGAAGAGGAGGAGGAGGAGGAGGATATGTGCACATCATTCCTAACTGCGAAACTCTCAGTGGGATGACTTGAGCATCTAAACTTTGGAGACCATGCCCTTTGCACGGCAGTTTCTCTAGAGGAAAATGGTCGCAGGAGGGCCAGTTGGAGAAAGCCAGCCCAGGGAATACATGTTTGGTAGCAGCAGCATCTGAGGAGGACTGGGGGTTGGGAAAAGTCCTTACTCAATTCGTTAGCTGCTGGATCTCAGTAGACCCTGAAATGGGCCTTTGGGTGGCTCCTTGTTCCTTTAGGTTATAAGAAGTACAGAAGAACGCTACAATTTATCAGAACATGGCTGATGTCTCCTGGGTCCCTCACTACCCTGTGCCCACACAGGAAGGGTACAAGTCACAGTCACCAAGCCAAGGAAGTGGAAATGAGGCTCAGAAGTGGTGTGACAGTCAGTCTGGGTTGTTGGGGTGGGTGTCTTATCACCATGGAAACAACCCTCTGTGCTCGCCTGTGAGAGATTTTCTTTATCTCTTTGCAAGCCTGTGAGGGATTTTCTCCATGACGTTAATTGAAGTGGAAGACTTACTCCCAAAAAGGGAGAGCCGTGCCAAGGGGTAGAGTCCTGGGCTGACGAAAAAGGAGAAATGGAGCTGAGCCTCAGTGTTCATCTCTCTCTAATCCTGAGAGGCCATGTGCTCCTGCCGCCATGTTTTCCCTGCCATAGTGGACTGTGCCCCTGAACTGTGAACACACAGAAAGTCTTCTTTCAGTTACTTTTGATTGTTTCTGATGCACATGCATGAGTGTGTGCATGTGGTATATATGCCCATGTGCATGAGTGTGTGCATGTGTCCATGTGTGAAGGTCAGGTGACACTGACAGGTGTTCTTTCCACATATGTCACATATCATGGCAGATATTACTCTCCACTTGTTTATTCTCTTGAGAAATGGTCTCTCACTAAATGTGGGGAAGGCTAGTGGCCAGTAAGTCCTAGATATTCTCCTATTTCCAGTCCTTCCCACAATTCTGGGGTTCCAGGTGCATAACCACACTTTACTTTTGATGTAGGTTATGGGGATTTAAATTCGGGTCCCCACGCCTGTACAGCAGGCTCTCCTACTCACTAAGCCATCTCCCCAGATCTTAAGAGGCTTACATTCATTAGTGATGGTTTTCACGGCAGCAAGACAGGCAGCTGATATAGTTGAGAACTAATGCAGTGCGTACCGCACGGCACAAAACTAGGAAAGTCAACCCAATAAGCAGGAATGGAAAGGAGACTTTGAATGGGGAGTGTTAGATAGCGGCCAGGTTGACCATTCTAGTCCAGAGGGATGGGGCGGTGCTGTCCCTACCCTTCCTTCCTGGATACCCAGCAGTTAGTAACTAGAGCTTTCCTGTGTGATTCTGTTTCCTTTGGAGACAGTGGTATTTTATGTCAGAAGGTCACTGTAGCCAAAAGCTTTTAAACCTGGTAGTACACAGAACCTGGACTAGGAGGGGATGAGGGAACTCCCTTGTTTTCTTGAACAGTGACAGCCTCCATCCAAAAATGTTCAAGTAACAATGATCAGGATCCGGGCAGGTTTAAGTCAAAATCAGCTGTGCCATGTTTAGGTCAAAATTGGCTGCACATTGTATCTGCACCTGGCTTGTGAGGCAAAGATAAAGGCCAACCCACTCTGTAGTTTAACTAATCAGAATGGAATAGGTAAGGAGAAGGATGATAGCCGGCACAAGGGCTATTCGCGATAGTCACAGTTACTACCCACTGTCTGGGTTTTTAGCAACAGCACATAGGGAATGCCTGACCACATGATGCTCAACAGCTGTGCAGGAAGGTCCACAGTACTGAGCAAGAGATGACGTTCATCAGTTACTCGCTCTGTGCCTCTCCTACCTAGCAAACAGAACTTGGAGCAGCACGTAGCTACCGTGGAGTATTTGCCATCAAGCCAGTGATAATTAATTGGATAATCTCAACAGTAGGGGGCAGGTAAATTGTGCCTCTGTTTAAGGATCAGGAAGCCTGGCGAATAGGCGGACCTTACCTTACCTTATCTACACAGCTGTGGGAGACATCAAGCACCCTGCCCAGGACACCACATGCCCCACCTTCATAGCGCTCTGTCCCTGACTGTTTAATATTGTCCTTTGCTGAGATGCTGCTGATAGGGCCTTTCATTATGAGTCTCACTGCGAGGCTTCCTGTTAGAGTGATGGGGTTTTCAAAGCTTAGAACTGGGCCTTCCCTGTATTGCCTTCTTGGCATACTTCCACTATGGGAGAAACTGGGGCGGGGCGCAATGGTAGAGAGCCCTACAGGAAGTTCCCTTCCGCCACTGTCGGGTACGCGCGTGGTTAACAGACATGGACGCAGATCTTATACTAGCGAGACTAAAATCTACAGAGGGGCTTATTCATTAGCGTGGGACACTTCCTGGATGTGACTTTATTTAACAAACTTTTAATAAGTAAACTAGTAAAATACGATTTTAATTTAATATCTAAATCACACCCAGTGATACTGGGTGAGTGACTGTCCTCACTTTGTTCACAGAGACTAGATTTCAGGGGTGAAGAAAGCTGGTTTTTGTCACACAGGGAAGTTAAGGTTAAGTGCAACCTTCTGGTCACAAATGCCTTACCTGTTGGGCTAGGTCATACTTCAAGTTGCCCTGGGAAGATAATTGTAGCTTTATGTTTGTTTGTTTGTTTACTACAGCCACCCCTAGATGAACATACCTTTATCTGTTGGAGCCAAAGAGATGGTATTGCTGCCTTTTCTGGAGCCCTGATCTGGCCGCCGTGGCTGCTCCCCTGAATGTATCTTCCACAGACACAGCCTTCCATGAGAATGGACTATGTGTTTATTCTCATCTCTGATGTAGCCCACACAGCACACAGCAGATACTAGGCAGGGAAGCATTTGCTAAATGAATAGATTAATGATTGGATGAGCAAATGAATTGCCACCATTGGCTCTTTCTCAGAACCTTGGCTTCCAGCCTCTTCCCATCTTCTTCCTGTTTCCCGAGCACCAGAAATCTTGCCTGTATTTCTGGTATTCTGACATACACAAGACACATGGACAGAAGAGGATTACTGGTGATGCCTGGCTCTGTCTTTACCAAGTCTGTGGGGGAGGTTGGAGAACAGTCTTCTTTGTGGCTATGGGCAAGTCTGTGGGGGCATTTTCTTGACTGATGATCGATGTGGAAGGGTCCCGCCCACCATGGGCAGTGCCGTTCCCTAGGTAGGTAGCTCTGGGGTGGTATAGGAAAGCAGGCTGAGCAAGGCTTCAAGGGCAGACTAATAAGCAGCATTCCTCTGTGGTCTCCATCCACTTCAGTCCCTTCTGACTTTCCTCAGTGACGGACTGCAAGCGATAAAAGGAAATAAACTCTTTCCTCGCCAGGTTGCTTTCAGGCAGTGTTTTCATCACAGCAGTAGAAAGCAGGCTAAGACATGGGCTTCCCACTGATAGGAGTTAGAGGTCCAGTGTGTCTGTCCCTGCAGACCACATGATCCAGCCTGTCAGAGCATGAGCAGAGGGGGTGGTCCAGACAGTGACTCAAGAGGCAAGCAGGAGCCACTGGGCATGGTGAGGAGTAAGACCAGCTTCAGAGCCTATCTCAGAACCAGAACCTTTTTCTCGGTGCAAAGAGCCAGGCTGATGGAGTCTCGGGTACAGCCGAATATCCCTGGGGATTTCCTCTGGGCCCTTTGAGCACTCAGTGAGTTTTCACTCTTCCCATTAATATTCAATTTCCAACAAAAGGGTAGGTTTTAAGAGGATCTCCACAGAGAAGGGAGCTAGTGTGAGCCCAGATCTGTAGCCTCTTGGTGAGCCTGGTTTATCTTTAACAGATAAATATATTAGGGGCAGAAAGCCATGAGAGTCTGTGTCTTGGCATGTACACTTGTCCCCCTCTCTCCCTGGCCCCGTCTCTACTGCCTACATCTTCCATCCAGAATCCCATGACCAATTCCTTACCTGTTATTCAAGGAGACCCTCTTCCAAGAAGGCTTCTCTTCTTTTCCATCTTGTCCTAGGTACAGCGAGGCACTTGGGTAATAATTGGCTACTTCCGAATCTGTCTCCTCAGCTCCGCCACATCCGAGCTTCTCTTGGTGAGCCGGTATGTGGCAGACTTCTCTCAAGTCTCCAGCTACATTTGGTGCTTGGGGCAGAGTGGCTGCTTCCCACGTGGTGGATGGATGAATAAATGAATCAATGGACGCTGTGATCTCAGCAGAGGGCTAATGGTGGGAGGTCTGCGGAAATTTGAGGGAAACTGGTGTCTGTTTCTGTGTGTGCAGCAGCGGGGGGCATCAACAAGAATTCTGAAGACGGCAAAATGTGGCACAAGAGGCAAATTCATGTGTACTCTGCTGAGGCTCCTGAAACAAACAAGGGAGTGATTAATACACTTAGTCCTCAGAGTTCTGAAGGCCAGGAAGCTGGGCTGCAGCCACTGGTGAATTCAGTCTAGTGAAGGCCCCTTCTGCTGCAATGGTGACTTCCTCAAATGTCTTCACATGGCAGAAGGGACCAGTTCTGCCGCCTTTCACCAGGAAACTGATCCCATTCCCTGGCTGTTTCACCTGAATCGAGACCCTCAGATGCCAAGGGCTCCGCATACTTTCTGCTTAGACGACGTGCAGACGATTCTCAGGCAGACTACACAGCGCTGGTCAACATGCTTCCCACAAGGCGTTCTTCTCTTGCCAGTCTCACTATGGGGCCTTTTAGCTCTTCTGGAACCCCGGATGAACATGCTCCCATGAGCCGAGTTATTTCTGTTTCTGTAAATCTTGCCCACTTTAGTTGGCATTATGTGACCACAGCTCAAATCAGTGCCGCTCTCAGGGTGTTCTCCTGGGGTTCCCCTTTCCAAATGAGCAGAGCACTAATCACTAATGCCCAAGATTGCTTCCTGTGCCTCCTGTGCTCCTCACTCGGGCTTGCTTTCTTCACCCACCAGATACTCTGCGGACCCCTCTGTTCTCTTTGTCATTGTGTTTATCCCCTTTCTGTGTCAGGGCAGGCTACCCTTCATCTCTTCACACGACGTCACAAATCAGTTCCACAATGCTCGGAACTAAAGGTAATCTTTCCCTCTCAGATTCCTAAAAGAGGTATTGATGTACACGCTGGAACATTTGCACCAAGGGAATTGGAAAACGCTGTAGAGTATCTCTCAGGTTTTAAAATTAATTCACATGGTCCTCTCTATGAACTATCATCATGACCATCACAAGCACAACCACCATCATCAGGACCACTGCCATCCCCACCATCACTACATCATCACTGTCACTATCACCACCACGACCAATATCAACACAACTACTGCCACTACCACTACCATCACCTCTGTCACCAGCATCACCACCACGACTATCACCACCACCATCACTATGACAAATACCATCACCACCAAGATCATCGTCCACCACAGACAGTACCATCACTGCCGCAACAACTGCCATCACCACTGTAGACACCACGGCCATCACTATGTATGACTCCTGCTTTCACCACCAGCATCACTACCACCATCACCATCATCCAAACCACAAAGCATCTTCTCTGCCTTCCCTGGGAAGAACAAAAGGCACTGTTGGATGCCAGGGTGATGCAGATAAGCAAACTCATTCTTGCTCTGCAGGCTCTCCCAGCTTCAACAGGGGTGCGGCATGAGCTGGACTCCCCCACCACCACCCGAAACAGTGCAGGTGGTGAGATTTAACTCACTGCACATCCGATTACTATCTCACGCATTTTGAGCATAAACTTTACTCAATGAAATAAAGTTCAACTGGGAAGGAAGTGGTGTCAAGCCTATGCGTGAACCCTTAGCAGAGAACTGTGGATGCCTTCAGACCTGTACAACTGGGCTTCTGCCTCTTCTTCCACCAAAGACTGCTGACTTGTGAGGAAAGAAGAGTGATTCATATCTGGTGGCAGCGGTTCTCCATAGGGCACAGTTTCAAATGAACCCAATTCAGTAAGGGCTTACTGTGCACCTACTGTGTGACAGCTCCAGCCCGAGCAATGAGCACATGAGAGGGACCTTGGGTAGATGTGTCACAGAGAGGCTGAGTAAGGCCCATAGGTCTCCTGCTCATAAGAAGTAAAGATCCTATTTGGATGTAGAGAGCTGAACTCTGGCGGCCAGCTCTTATTCAGAGCCATGTAATCTCTTGTTAAGTTGCGGCCCCTGCCTTCTGCCCCTGGCTTTCTCCCAGACGCCCTTCCCAAGTGCTCTCTCCAGCTCCCTCCTCACTGTATCTGGCAGGTTACACAGTCCCATGGGGCAGACTGTGCTTCATTTGGAATCACGGCTCATGGGCAGACATTTGGAGGAGTTTATACAAATCTAGGTTTGGGAACAGAAATGCTTATTTATAACCAGACAGCCTACATGGCAGCCTTACAAGGCCCATAAAAACTCTCCATTTGGACAAGATTCCCGGGGCAGAAAATCCAGTGGCCGGCTGTTGGCAAGAAAAATCAACAACAGCCTACCTGGCAGGTGAGAGGGCCATTCTTTCAAGGGAGGTCAGGATGATGTGTTGAGCCCTTCTTCCAATTAGCTGGTGACTGTGTCCTCTGCACAGTTGACTGTACCAGAAGCAGCACCAGGAGTTGAGGTCTACAGCTTCCCGCATGCAGAGGGATTAGTGAAGCAAGCGTCCTTGTGAGCATGGACCTCTAGACTCAAGACCTTTCCTGAGCTTGGCTTCCTAACCACAAAATGCCAGGGATGGGCTGGGGGATGTCAAAGAGGTCCCCACCTTAATGGCCTGTTGGTTCACAGATTCGTGCATCGTGAGTGGTAGGGATGCTGGCGTTAAATCTGTTGTGTCAGGTGATGCTGAAGTGTCTGAGATCCTTTTTTTGGTATCTGCCTTAAGGGATATTGAGTTAGGAACACATTCATTTGCCCCGAGTTTTGTGAAACACATTTATGTCATTCACAGTTACCTTCACAAAGAGTTTAGCTGTTTCTAGCAGGAAAAGCTACCAGGAATATTGAATCGCATTTAACTGAGTTAATCACATTATGGACCAAAAGCCCAAAGGCAGAGATGGATTCTGTGTGTGTGTGTGTGTGTGTGTGTGTGATGTACATGCTTGTGTGATGTGTGCACATGTGTGTGTTGAGATCACTGGTTGCCATCTGGTATATTTCATTGCTTTCCACCTTTTTTTTTTTTTGAGACAGGGTCTCGCACTGAACCTGGAACCACCAAGTCAGCTAGACCAGCTGGCCAGTGATCTGCAAGGTCCTCCTGTCTCCACCTTTCTTGATGATGGGGTTTCATGTGTGTTGCCGTATATGGCTTTTCCATGGGTGCTGGGAATCCAAAATTCAGGTTCTTATGTTTGTGCGGCTTTGTTTGTGTATTCCATTGAGGCATTTTTCCAACCACCAAAGACGTGTTCTTTGTATGAACTTTGTGACACCTAGAGCCTAAAGAACATACTAATGGGAAGAAAGCAAGTTTGAGATGTGGAAGAATGAATTTGCCCTCACAAGGTCCCAGTTCATCTAACCCAGAGTTTCATGTTTGGAGAGCTTTAAACATGCATGAGAGCTTGAATTGTTCTTTGTGATGACAACGTGCACAGGGAAGACACGCAAGATGTGTTATGAAATTTTAAGCCTTGGTCTCTCGGTGACAGCAGACATTCTAAAGGGATTTGAAGTCACAAACACAAGTAAGTATCTTTATTTAAATGAGTGTGCCGTTGGCATTTCCCTGACCATAAAAGGTGCCTGCAGCTTTTGTTTGTATGCCTTTCTTTGTTGAATATTTGTTCATGGTTTTTGCTTATGAAAAAATCTGGGTCATATTATTTTTATGACTGAGTTGTGTGTGAGCTTTATGTATTCTGACTACAGGTCCTCTGTTAGATTACTGTATTGCATTTTTTTCGGCTCATGTCTTGATTATTTCGATTTCTAATGGTGGTTTTGTACAAGAGTTCCTTCTCCTCTCTCCCCTCTTTCCCTCCCCTCCCTTTTCCTCTTCTTCCCCTTCTTCTGCTTTTCCCCTTCCTCCTCCCTCTCTTGCTCCTTCTCCTTTCCTCCCTCTTTCTCTCCTTTCACGTCCTCCCCTTCTTTTCTTCTTCCTTCTTAGTTCTGAGAATCAAATCCAGGGCCTCCCGTGTGCCAGGCAACTGCTCTTCCTCTGAGCTGCATCCCCCGCCTTAGTGAAGAGAAGTTCTGAGTTTAGTGACGTCTAGATTATCACCTGATGTTTTTCAGGGATCGTTTTCTGTGTCTTATATAGGAAATCTTTTCCTACCCCCAGGTTGGGTGGCTGCTTCCTTATGTTTCCTTTTAGATTTACCTTTGACATGGTGTTTGTAGTAATTCTGTTCCTGGTGAGAGGAAGGGGACCAGGTTCACACACACGCACGCATTCATTTTCTTCAATTGCTTCCACATTGTTGAAAAGATTCTCATTTTACCACCAAATTGCACTGGGATCTTCATTAAAAAAATCAATTGTTCTATTAGTTATGAGTTTATTTTTGGATGTTCCTATTCTATGTCATTGATCTCTTTCTCTTTCCACCAAGCCCGAAACACCTTGTTCGTTGTTAATTTAAAGTGAGCCGTGAAATTAAGAGGCGTGGATCCCAAGGCTTTGCTCTTTTTAAACTCTGCTTGGCTGTTCTGGAATTCCCACGTAAATTTCAGAATCATCTTGTCAATTTCAACCCAAAAAGGCAGCTGAGGTTTGAAAGGGATTTTACTGCATCTTCACGGTAGCCAGTCCTTTCCTCTGAAGACCTGGAATGTTCTCTCTGGCCTGACTCCTTCAGACTATTTCTTAGCAGAACTCTGCCATTTTCATTCACAGGACTGACTTATCTGTATTTTAAAAATTTATTCTCAGTCAAGTCATAATTTGACATTGGCATTTGGCTTATAGTTTTGGGAGGGAAAGGATTTAAATTTTTGTCATGAAGAAAATGTTTGAATATACTTTCTCCTGTAGATATGACTTGGGTGTCTAAACTGTCCAATTATGAAGAAGTTGGATATGATTTTAGAAACTCTGAGCGACTGTCCAACTTTTTCAACCATTTTTCTGCCCCTCTGTGCTGTCTTCGCTTTCCCTCTTAGTCTGTTAATGTGGCAGACGACAGCAACCCTTTTTCAGTTGTTAAATTAACCTTGCATTTCTGAGAGAGACCCCATTTTGTCATAATATATTATATTGAAGATTGTGATTTGCTAATTTTAAAGTGATTTTTGTATCTATGCCTATGATAGCCATTGGTACACTTGGGGGAAAAGGTCACTGTTTGACTTTTGTATCAGGGTAATATTGGCCTAGTGTGATTAATTGATAATTATTCCCAACGACTTCACTATCTGTGGCCTTTAATGCTCTGTTGGTGCTATTTCTACTGTACCCAGAGACCCAGGGTGAGTTCTTCTAGTGGCTGCCGCTCCATCTCTGTCTTTTCTTGCACACGTGACTGGCAAGGACATTGAGACGGCTCAGTGGGTAGCCGTGTTACAAGCCTGATGGCCTGAGTTTGATCTCCAGAACCCAAAAGGTAGGAGAAAACCAGCTCTCACGAGCTGTCTTCTGACCTCCACACAGATGCTGTGTGTGTGTGTGTGTGTGTGTATGCACACACGCGCCCACACAAGCATAGATAAATAATCAAATAGATAAATGTGTAATGATTTGTTAAGACACCAGGCAGTAGGGCCCTGAACCCTGCCATGGAGCTAGGGAAGTATGTATCCATCTTCTCTGCCCACCTCACAGAGTTGTTTCTGAAGTTCACTGGGAACAAGGAAGAGAGAGGCGCAGAGAAAAATAAATCTCTACCAAGGTTTCATTTCCCACCCTGCCGTATGATTCAGGATCCCCACACCTCTGCCTTCCCCATAATTCTTTCTTTCTCCATTTGTTTCCTTAGTCAGTAGGAGACAGCACAAACCGAGTCTGTGCTGGAGAGAGCTCACTACTCAGCCTCCGACATGGAGCTACCCCCATTGTCTTCACATGTGGGGTTTTCAATCCAGTGACCTGGACACCAGCCCTGGTTCCACTTTGACAGGAGAAAGATTTTGCCACAATAATGAATCTGAAGTTAGTATCTTTCCTTAGTATGAACCAAGCTGATATATCTCTATATCATCAATCTTTAATCACTTCAGCATACATTTCTAGCTTCCAAACACTTTTATAGTGAGATCTAATTCATATGACCTTGAGGAAATGAAGGTTCAGAAGCCTTGAGGATTTGATCCAAGGTCAAGAGCCAATAAATGTTTTAGCCAGAACTTTTTTTTATTTTCTTTTTTTTTAAAAAAAATAATTAATTTATTTATTTAAGATTTCTGCCTCCTCCCTTCCACCGCCTCCCATATCCCTCCCCCTCCCCCAATGAACTCCCCCTCTCTCATCAGCCCGAAGAGCAGACCAGGTTCCTTGCCTTGTGGGAAGTCCAAGGACCTCCCACCTCCTTCCAGGTCTAGTAAGGTGAGCATCCAAACTGCCTAGGCTCCCTCAAAGCCAGTACGTGCAGTAGGATCAAAACCCAGTGCCATTGTTCTTGAGTTCTCAGCAGTCCTCATTTGTCCGCTATGTTCAGCGAGTCCGGTTTTATCCCATTTAGCCAGAACTTAAATTCAGATTTTTCCTTCCATATTTTATTCCTGTTTCTTGGTGGCTTTGTTGGTATTCAGAAAAAAGAGGGACTGTCTTGGGTGAGGAGGACTAAATGGGCTCTCCATACCCATTTACTGCTCAGACATCCACAGCTCATAGAATTATCCACCACCTTTTCTGTAGAAAAAAGTGACAAGGGAGGGCTTGCGTGGCTGAGCCAACATCATATCCCAGGACAGTTCAATACTGAGGCAACCTCCGAACTTCAGAGCCCAAAGTCCTGCTGCGGAGTCTTTAGTGTTACAAACACAGAACTGAATGCTTTAGAATCAAAGACAGAATGGGCCCGGCACGGCCAGGTGAGGACCTCAGTGATGGAAATAATGAATCTCCAGTGTGGGAAGGGAGTAGGTATAATCCCCAGAAGGATGGTGGTGGTGTTGTCATGGGAAGCCAAGAACCACGAGTGTGGATCCTCTCGGAAACAGACTGCAGAGTTAGGGACCATCTGTGGACTGTAGAAGTCAGCAAAACCGTGAGAGTTTAGTGCTGATTACTGAGCTACGGGCAGGGACCTCCAGTCATCTGCCTGATCGGAAGTCACAGGGACTAGGTGACGATAGTGAGATCAATAGATTTCACTCATGACTAGTTCACGTGGACAGTCCATCTGCGATGTCCTCTGCTTTTATGAGGTGGCTACCCCCCTACACAATGAGAGAGATGAAGAGCAAATGGGGAACAATTTTTAGCTCTTCCCAGAATTAGGACTGACTCAACCTTGTACTTATTCTAACTTTGATTCCTTTACTGCTAACCAAGTAGATGCTACCAAACCCCACTGGCAGTAATTATCACCATCATCGTCATCATCATCATTATTATTGACCTACAACATTTAGGGCTATTCTGTCATTGCCCCTCTGCTTTCCGAATTTGGCTAGGTAGGACATAAAGTAGTGTTGGTCATCAGGAGACCAGGACCAATGACAGAGGTGGATACTCAGGTGTGAGGCCAACTTTCAGGGTACCTGGGAGGTATGCTCACCTTTAATAAAAGGCTTCCTTATTGAGATAACCCTTCTTGACTCTGTTCCATTCTTTCCCGGAAGTAGAGAAAAGAAGCATGCCTTTCCACAAGAGAATTTACGGAGGCTGTGTGATTCTACTTCTTAGAGCAAAACAACCCATCTATTGGGAAAGCATACGTGGATGTGTGTCAAATGTTTATGAACACAAAGCCTGAGCAATCTGTTCCATCCATCTGCTTTCCAGGAGAGACAAGAACACTTATACAACAGTGGGAGGATCTTCCCGATCACAAGGTGGTCTTTCTGGAGGACCGCCATGGCAGAAGTCCCTTACACAGTGACATGAGGCACAGGGTACGTGAAAGGGACTTTCAGAATAGGGGTCAGGAATTTGGTTCCTCAGTTTTCTCGTCTCTGGATGTAGTGGTACCATTACCAGCCTTGGCTTCCGAAGCAGCTGTTTGGAAAGCGCTCAAATGCCCAACGCATTGTTTCCATGGAGAACAATGGAAGACAGGTGAGTAGGCTTTCTTGTGCTTGACAGCAGCTAACAAAGCGGACCCTAAGCCACGTCTAGGTGCTGGCTGTGCCTGACAACTCTGTCCTGGGTTTTAGAGGCAAAGCTGTGGGAGGTATGCTGGATATGTTAGAGAGAGAGCCACACGCAAGCTTTTGAGATTGCCTGTGTTTCGGAAGGTGGAAGGTGCTGGAACCAGAGTGTGGGTGCTGGCTGAGGCTGGGCTAAACTGACTCATCCAATGGGAAGAGAAGGCTGTGTACCTTCCTCTGGGTCCAATATCCCCCCACAAACTTCAGATCAGGTGATGGCTATGAGCCTGCCCGGTGGGTGTTATTATTTTCTACTAAACAGCCAAAATGGACACAGGAGCTGGAGCTTTGAAAAGAACGGTCCCCGCTGTGTGTCAGTCACACAAAGGACCAAAAATTGTCCCCACTGTTTGTCAGTCATGCAAAGGGCAGCTTTACTTCCAGATCAGAGTCAGGCAGAAAAATGGTCAGGAAATTATGGTGAGGATCTTAAAGGTGATCCCCCCCCCTTCCTCTCCTATGAATTCCTAATCAACAACCTCAAAAGTCCCTGAGGCTTGTCCAGTTCAAACCGGACAGAATTCTATTTAAAACAGAGTCCCATTCAGTCAGGCTGTGGCGGCACGTGCCTGTCACCCTGGTACTGGGGAGGTGAAGGATTGTTCTCAGCTGCATAGCAAGTTCAAGGCCAGCCTGTGTCAAAGTAAATACATTAAATTAAATAGATACAGCAACGGTCAAGTTTTATTAAATAAAACGACTACACGAACGCTCACAAGGAAGTCGGCGACACCAGTGGGTTTTTCCCCATCGCACCTTTATTGTCTGCTCAGTTCACTGATCAGAATTACAGAGGTCCCAGAATCACATGGCCTGTAGGTGGCGCTCTTTCCTGGGCGCCTCTCACATCTCTACCCAGCCTCTCGCCCCTTTCTGTATTTGTGTCATAATCTGCCAGGGTCCAAAGGGTTCTCAGGTTGTTTCCTGTTATAGGAAGGGGAAGGGAGGTATGCAAAGCTGGCTCTCTGCAAATCAATAGGCTTTCCACGCTCACTCTGGCTGGGATAAGGAACTGGACAGGCTGGGCTAGGATCTGACTCCACTGTATGCCAGGTAATCTTGGGGAAGATTCCTGGTCTGAGCTCTCCTTCCTTCTTCTACAACACAGGTGAGACTCTCCTTTTCCTGGGCTACTAAGAGGGCCCGGTGATTAGTGTACAATGTGTCTTTCCTTTGGGTGGGGAAGGAGACGTCTCTGGCCAGAGCCAGGTGCTCACGGGAATTTGATTTATAAAAGAGACTGGTCCCTTAGTGGAGCCTGAGAAGTGACTCCGCCGTGGTGCCGTTTACGGAAGGGGGCAGGCAGAGACCCCATCAGTGGCATCTGAATCCAACCCGGCAGGCTGCTGCCATTTCTGCCAGTGGCGGAATGAACACTGACCCTGTCCTTAAGGCGTCCACGGCAGCCAGGCTGGGGCTATGCTAGGGAGCCAGGGAGCAGGGCAAGTCTGTATTTATTCAACCCACCCCTTAGAGAGGAAATAGCTTCATGTGGGTGGGAGCCGGCTTTAAAATGTGCAAGGGGTCCTTTACAGAGATCATTGAGCCCCTTCCAACACCCTTGACGGGCCACTTGTCACAGTGGTGTCTTTACAGCAGGAGATGACTGCGCATGCGCTCCCCCAGTGGGAAGGCCTCACATCCTTCAAATCCCTCCAACTTCTGAAGAGACCTGGCCCAGCCCAGGCATCTCATCAAAGAAGGGGCGGCACACTGAACTTTGAGCTTACCCCGTTTTCATCTCTCACGGTCACAAAAAAAAAAAAAAAAAAATCAAAATCTGAGAAACAAATGGTTTGCAGGGGTGAATGAGCGACACTGCCGGTGAGCCGCTGACTGCTCCGTCCCACGGGTGACCTGCAGGCAGGGCCACACTCCTCTTCCTCAGTGGCAGTCCTTGGAAAACAGGTTGAAAGCTGATCTGTCACTCAGCCCTTGTGCATGCATAATTCTCATTGAAGACAGGGTGCGCTTAAGGTCTGCATGCCCACAATCGGTTTAGATCTCTGACAGAACAACATAAAACCACTCGACAATCTCGAAACATGCACCAGCCAAGACCATGGCTGGTATTACAGGAAAAAAAAAATGTCCTCTGGATGAGAGAGGAGGAGAGGAGAATAGGAGAGAAGAGGGGAGGAGAGAGGGAGAGGAGAGAAGAGATGAAGGCAGGGGAAGAGAGGAGAGGAGAGAGAGAAGGGAGAGGAGGGAGTGGGCAGGAGTCAGGAACGAGAGAAGAGAGAATGGAGAGGCAGGGATGGGAGGAGGAGAGCATGAGAGCAAAAGAGACGAACTGAGATGCCTGGTTGGCTACAGAAAAGACGTCCTGCGCTTGATGGAGCAAAGCGATTAAAACCATGAAAAGCTATGGATCCAGAAGTGCTTCTCCAAATATTTGGTTCATGCTAAAAAATAGAGCACATTTATTAAAAATATATATTTATAAACCTTGGTATGAACAGATACACACATCAAGCCAATGAAAAATGAAAAATAAGTTATCTTCCGTATCAAACAGCTGGAAACATTTGATGAATGGGATGCCTGTGAACGGACCACCCCGAGAGCGGGTCCTGGGAGGTGGTCAGCGCTCCAGGGTGAGGCATTTCTTCACCCCTTTGCTCACCACTCATGCTGAAGGCTGGTCTTTCCAGCAACCCGCCAGGTCCCCTGCCAGGGACGCTAAGTTCCTTGTGGCCTGAATGAGTTCCGTTGGATTCATTGTGCTTCAGAGTTGTCTGCTCCTCACAGCAGGATGGGTTCTTTTGGTGACCTGTTAGAAAGTTCGAAGGTGCATTGATGGAGCAGGTGTGGCCCCCTGCAGTGTCTGGTCACCGAGAGGTGGACACACAGGACCCTTGTCTCATGGCCAGCCTGAGGCCACCGAGGCTGCCTGGGGCCATTCACAGTGTGGTATATATGTAGACAAAGATGATGACGATCAGGTTCAGGATGGTCCCAATGATGCCCAGCATGGCCAGAACACTCTCTTCTTTGCTCTCTTTCTCTTGGCCTCCCCGGTCCTCATCATTTCCACCCGTGATTACCATCTTGGTTGCAAATGTCTTTATCTTCCTCGCCAGACTAACCTGGAATGACGAGAAACAGAACAGAGAGAGATCATTTCTCAGCATCCTAGCTGAGGCCAGGTGGACGGGTGGGTGACTACAGGATTCAGGACTATGACTGAGGCCAGGTGGACGGGTGGGTGACTACAGGATTCAGGACTAGGACCACAGGGGGTAGTGATATCTGCAGCATCAGACATGATCTTGGCACACATCTCTCTTGCTCACTGAGAGATGGCAGAACATGGGGGCTGGACAGACAGTTCAGCCAGTCAAGTGCTTGCCTTGCAAATACAAGGACCTGAATTAGATTGCCAGGTCCCACAAAGCCTGGAATCCCAGTGCTGGGGATGGAGACACAGGAGGACCCCTGGGACTCACTGGCCAGTCGGTCTAATCTAATTGGTTAGGGTTAGCTTCAGAAAAATTAGAGATACAGTCTCAAAGGAGATGGACAACTTTCCTAAGGATGACAGCCTGAGGTTGATCACTGGCCTCTACATTTGTGAACACATGTGCAGGTGCAAACACTCATGCCCACCAACCACACACACGCGCACACACACACACATGCACACGTACACACACATGCACACAGTGTCAGAACAGAAGTTACAAATTTCAAGAATAAGATATTACCAACATAAAGAAGTCTAGGCCTCAGGCCACCCCCTCAGTGTAGCTTGCTCTCCCCTTCCCCATGAAGCAGAGACAGACAGTTATCACAGTCACAGTAGAGCGAGTGGGGAGGTTGTGTACGTTTCCATGCTGCGTCAAAGCCAGGAGAGGAGTGTGAGCTCTGTGCTCAGGAGGGCGTAGGGACACCACCATCGCACACACATGTTCTAAAGCTCTGGCTGAGATTGGAACAGGGAGTAGGGGGGTCCGAGAGGAGGTGATGCTGTACCCAGAAAGGCTGTCAGCACTTCAAGGAGGCCGTCCCACTAGAGACTCTCGTGGTCTGTGGTGGGAATACATGCTGGCACGATTGTTCTGGAACACCATTTGGCACTACTTAGGAAAGCAAAGAGACAGTCAGAAACAGAGAAACAGATCTCCAAACAGAGAGACACACAGAGAGAGAGAGAGAGAGAGAGAGAGAGAGAGAGAGAGAGAGAGAGAGAGAGAGAGAGAGGCGGGCTTTGTGTACCTGGAGACTGAGCCAATCATCCAGCTACAGTAGCAGCTGTCCCAGAGAAGGACTAGAGGCTGCCCAGGTGTACGCCAGTGACCATGTGGTAACAGAGCCACAGAGCTGGAATATTCCATGACAATGAGACGGCATCCCTGACAGCGCCGACCAAGCCCAGACACTGGAGGGGAAAAGCACCTACCCGCAGAATGTATGCAGCCTGACTATCTGTGAAGGCTCCAAACAGCCACTGCTGGGCCATGTGTGTTTTGAGTTCTGTAACAAAGAATGATGGACATGAAATCCAGGAGAATGTCTTCCTCTAGCCAACGCAGTAAGTAATCCCTGGGGTGCAATGGCCTTCGGAGACTCTGATCACTCTCCGGAAGTTAGGCTGGGCAGTGGACACTGGGCTGTTCACTGTTGTCATAGTGAACGATAGGTGTATGTTTCTGCTATTCTCTGAACTCCTTGTGTATTTGTAAAAGGCAAGACTAACGTTTATATATTAGGGTAGTTAGTATAGCCATCCAGAGGTCAGCAGTTCAACCCTTCCTTGTCTATTTCTACCCCAATTATATTTAAAATATGTTGCCACATGGGGCCTTTGGGGGATGGGATCCAGGGACAGACCAGATTAGACTTCCTCCATGAGGAAACTGCATCTTTCCAGCTAAAAGCTTTCCTGTATTCAGGGGACAGCACGGGTGAGAAACCTTTGTGCGTTCTGGTTGGTTTTTGTCACCCTGGGACAAACACAACTATAGCTGGGAAGAGAAACCTCAACTGAGAAAACGCTCCCATCAAATTGCCCGTAGGCGAGTCTATAGAACATTTTTCTTGGTTAATGATTGGTGTGGGAGGGCACACCTCATTAGGGGTGCTGCCACTCCTGGGCAGCTGCTCCCGAGTTGTATAAGAAAGCCGGGGAGAACAAGCCAGTGAGCAGTGTTCCTCCATGGCCTCTGCTTCAATTCCTGCCTCTGGGTTCCTGTCCTGACTATGAGTCTGTGATGGTGGGCTGTAGGCTGAAAGATGAAATAGACCTTTTACTTCCCAAGTTGCTTTTTGGTCACATATTTATTACACTAGAACTCTAACTAGGACAACACGTGTGAAAAGAAACATGTGTCGCTGTGTGTGTAGAGATACACATACACCCATGCAAACACCACATACACACACCGCACATGCCCACCCAAACGTGCTTCCTCACACACCACTGCTTTTGTTTCTCAGGAGACTCCTAATGTACGGGTCACATGATGTCTTGGGGGGATAACCCCAGATCACCTTTAGAAATCCAGGTGTTAGGAGGGAGGCTCCCCCACGAACATCTTCTCACCCTTTCTGTTGTGCTTGCGAACCCTGGAAAGCCTCACAGAGCAACTCACTACACTGAGCACAGGACACTGTCTGTGTGAAGGACAGGCCACCAGTGACAGCTGGGGAGACTGACTGCATGGAGCCCGTCAGTGAGCGAAGAGGTGCATTCTGGGTGGGTTCTGAACCTGACAAGAGTCGGGAAAAATGGTTTGACTTTTCTTCCTTCCGTTTTCAATGCTGAGAAAAGGGACACGTCCTTAAGTGTAGAGCTTAAGTATAGATACACTCTTTAGGGCTGAACTTTCAAAACAAAATAAAAACCCAGCCTTCTGCATCCCCAAGGATGTCCCTTGGTAATCCACTAAAGCCGCTGTCCCTTACTCCCTCGACTCCTAACACCATAGGCAGCTTTGCCTGGTTTGGAATTTTCACAAACAGACTCCCACAACATTCTCTTTCAGGACTCTGGCTTCGTTCTCCCGCAGCGCTTTGTAGGGTTCACCTATGGGGCTGGGCGTAGCCTAGCTCAAACAGTCTCTCTTAGGAACAGTGGTCTCTTGGAGCTACATACCAGAGACGGATGGGTCTAGTCTACTATTAACGGAACCTGGGAAGAGTGGGGCTTGGGGTTGCCACGGCTAGCGCTGCAGAGAGCTCTCTTGTGGTACTCCTCTTCTGGTGCCAGACTGCACATTGCCTAGGAGAACGGGCCCCAGGTGGAAAAGCTGGAGGACCCTTACAGCAAGCATCCACACACCTGCTCCACAATTCCTGTGTGCAGGCATGTGTTTGCTTCGACACACATCCACGCACCCCCTCTCCTCACCGTCTGTTTCAGAACATTTCAAAGCAAATTGAAGATCTGAAGGCTCTCCCTTTGAAATACTGCAGTATGTGTGTTTTAATTCCAGTCCCATATATCCACTCATGTTTTTTCTAATGTAAAATTTACATGTATGTAATTTCTTCATAGCTACATGCACTCAGCAGAGGAAAACAGGCATGGGGTATGTATGTGTGTGACGTTGGTAGTGTTGTCAAACAGACTTTCAGTGCAGTGGCAGCTGCTTGATTGTCAGCAAGTGAGAACTGGCTCCCTTCCCCTTGATTTTGTCCACTCCGTGGTCCAGACAGTATTTAAGCCTTAAGAAGGTACGTAGAAGCCTACTCTTCATTCTGCTCTGGGTAGAAGGGTCTCTCCAAACATCAGACCCTTATTGCTGGGCTTTGTTGATACTCATTTGCTGTCTTCTAAACATTCTAGATTCTAGGATTCTAGGAAAGGAGCACCTGGGCCTCTGTGTCAGCACACAGTGCCCAGGCGAGACATGCTGAACGCATGTGCAGGTCCTGTGAGAAACCTGGTATCTCCTATCTCTACAGGGCAGGAGCTGACGGCCACGGCTGCTCTCCAGAGATGAGATTAGTGCTGTCCTTATAACCAGAGAGCCGTCATGGCAGTCACTCAAGCACAACAAACTGCCTGTCATCAAGGCTGCTTGGTTTCAAGGCTTAATTTAGCCCCTTCCCTGAGTTAACCCCAAATGATTCTGACTCAGGAGGAAGTGGAGGGCAAAATCAGGTCGCCTGTGTTTACATCCTGAGGACTCTGCAGCTAACCAGAAAGGTCTTTCTGAGCCACAGGAGAGAGAGCTGCAATCCTGAAGCTGGTCCCTAGTTGCTGTTGCTAGGACATCAGCCCACCTTTCCCCATAGGAACCACGTCAGGAGGGTGCTGGACTCCCAGGGCTGTAACTGAGGGCCCCACTGGAGGGAAGTGCTTAGGACAGTGTTTTCTTATGTAACTGGGTAGGGGACAGGGGACCAACAGTGTTGACTGGAGAGCATGACTCTCTGTCTGGGAGCTCAGCCTAGAAACCCGGGCAGTGATAGAAATGGAGTCAAAACAAGCGCTTTCTCCTTCAGGCTACTTTTTTTTTTTTTTTTTGACATTATCTGGTCTCTACAATGAAGTATGCAACACACCAAATAGAGAATAGCTCATCAATTCCAGATAGAGCTTAGAGGGATGGAGAATGTGAAAACCGTGATCGTCAATAGTCAGGAGAAAGGGGTGTGTTTGTGACCATGGAGGAGAGACAGCTATCTTAAGACAGAAAGGCTCTAACTAGGAAGACAACTATTAATTAATTCCAAGGAATTATGCCTGAGATTCTTGGTGACCAAATACTACCATAGAAATGAACCACAAAAGCTACCACCTAGGATATAAACACATATGGTTAGTGAGTGACATGTCATGGCATATGACATATGATATACTATATATCTAACAGGCATTGCATATTAGTATCAAATCAGCAAGAAAGCAATAAGCACACAATAGAAAAGTAGGCAAAATCCTATCTAGGAACTTCTCAAAAGAGAAGCCACAGAGAAACTGAACATGGTTGTCAGACAAATGGAATTTAAAACATAATCAACTACCCTTCAAGAACCATGAGGCTGGTAAGAAAGAAAACTCCAGTCGAGGTAGCAAACACTAACCAAAGCACAAGGCTTCAGGGACACCAAATACAGGCTTCAGGGCGCATCAGGCCGCCACCTTGGAAAACTGTATGGCCCTTTGTAAAGCCGAGCACACTCAACCCCAATGAGAGACACTTACCGCTCAGGACAAGCCCTGACTACACCTGCATAGGCGCACACCAGGACATGTGGACAAGATCTCACGTTTGCAGGCAGTAGTGTTCATCTTAACAGGATGCTGAACACCACGCAGATGGCCATAGACCTTCGAGAGTCCTTACACTGATGGTAGGGGGGAGCAGGAGATGTTAGGATATCACAGGTGCAACGTTGAGAGGAAAAGCACACTGCAGACTACAGAAGGGAGGGTACCATTTAAATGAAAAAAAAAAAAAACGCAACGTCACACTGTTTGGAGGCATCAACCTGATGCAAAACAAAGCAACGGAATGCCAAGGCCGGAGTAGTGGTTCCCACGGAGTGGATGGGAGGGGTGGCTGCTGACAGATGCTCTGAGAGCATCCTAAGCTGTTTCCTAAGCTAGTGGCTGGCACGTGACGCTTGTGTGTTATAATTTACGTTTCATAAATACGCTCCTTTTATCTACTCATTAACTAATAAATCAATTACTTATGTCCATAAGTGAATTATCCAATTAATAAGTTATACTAAAATGAATATAAGAAATGACTAGAAACCACTTGGAGAGTGTATTTGCAGGTGCATGTTCATGAATGGGCAGGTGCAGGCACAGGGGTGCACAAGTTTGTGTATATGCGTGTGGGCCAGAGGTCAACCCCGGTGTTCATCTTCAGGAGCCATGCACCTTCTTTCTGGTCATAAGGTCTCTCACTGAGACCTAGGGCTTGCATATTAGGCTACACCGAGTGGCCCAGAAGCTTCATCTCTCCCCGCCACTGGGATAGTGCACACACCACTATGTCTAGCTTTTACATATACAAATACTGAGGACTGAATCCAGCTCCTTGTGATTGCACAGCAAGCACTTTACCCACTGAGCCAGCTCCCCAGGCCTCAAATAGAAACAACTTTAAAAACAACAATAGGGTTTTAAGGCCTGCCGTGTTAACTGTCAAAAGAAGCCCTTCCTTGTCACCAGAAAGAGGGTCATGATTCTGCAAAGACAATACTGTTCACAGCCTAGCATCCCCAAGGTGGAGAATTGATGGCCCCTTACTTTTGAGCAGACTCAGCAAGCTGGTCTTCTGCTGGGCTGCTCCTGCTAAACACACTGGAGAGTTTTAATCGCTTGCCTAACTGGGATGCACGTCTTGGGAAATAAACCTGGAGTACACAGTGATACAGTGTTCCTGTGGTCTGGGTGTGGAGGCTGCAGGAGAGCTGGGAGAATAGACCAGAGTGAGCGTTCTGCGTGCTTGCTAGAGTTATAGCTGGTCAAGATAGGGGCACCAAGGATGCTCACTGCTGCTCACGGCATTGCCAGCATCCACGCCTTCGTCTATGTATCAGCATCTTGGGTTTCTTCTGGAAAATTACCCTCCATAATGGATGCTATCAGTCATGGAATTGAAGGGATGGCCTGCATCCCGCTAAGCTTACCAAACAGATGGTCTCTTTCTATACTCAACTTTAGGAAGAGAAACAGGGTGGGGCCACAGCAAACTGATCCATACACCTTGATAATCAAAGATTCATCCTAGTCACGGTGTCCGGAGGAGATCCCACCAACTGCTGCCTCTTGGAATCAGCCAAGCTTGGCTCACCATCTCCTTGTGCCCCCCACCCAGAGCAACCTCCATATTCCTCCCATGAAAATACTGAGTTTACTTTAGGCAATTTGGAACCCGTTGTGATCGGTAACTATCCCAGGTAACCAGAGAGCAGTTACTCTTCCAGACGGATATTCCAAGTTACTCTGTTTTTAAGTCTTCATCTGATACCTTCAAGAGGTATCAGATTCCCTGAGAGAAGAGCCTGACCTTTTAACATTGCAAAAACAGCATTATCATCTACAGAGTTCAGACTCGCAAACTAGGCAATGGAGCTATTTAAAAAAACTGTGGAAAATCTGTTTCTAAGTAAGTTTGCAGCTTCATGCTGGGTTGTCCCTAGCCATATGCGGCTGCACACAGACTGGAGGCTGAACATGCCTGCTAGAACTCTCTGGAGTGTTAACAGTCGTCTCCCCACCATCCTGGAATTTCCCACCTCTCAACACAGCTGATTCCACCTCCCGACAGCTTATCCAGGAACACTCTTCTTTGCCTTAAAATAAAATCTCTTTACTAAATCTTGTACCCACTGGGGCCATTTTAAAAACGAGTCACGAAGCCAAAGTAAGTCCCTATCATCCTCAGCAACAACCTTGCTTTTGAGAAATTACCATCGATTGCTCTGGCTTCAGCTACAGCGGGGGACGCTATCCTGTCTCCATGGCTGAGCAGCTGTGTGATCTGTTCAGGATGCTGCATTCCTCAGAGTCCCAGTTTCCTCTTTGGCATGAGGGGCAGTAGGTAGCTTGTAGGATGAAAGACAAGGAATGCACTTACACAGTCAAGCAGGGAGCTGCTCTGATTAGAGGTGACATCGACCGAGACACCTCATGGCTCCACGAGACCCTGTCCTCCATCTAAGCCCCTGCTTGCTTCTTTCTACTCATCCAGAGAGTCCACCTCATCACAGTTCTCTCAGGAAGACTCAAACAAAAACACAGCATTACTGTAGGATAGATATCCCAGGCTACACACAGGAGAATCCACCCTCCTTTCTTCTGGAATGTTATGACATGGTCAAGTCTCTCCCTCTACTCTCCAGGCAGAGTACGAAGTACAGCTAGAACTTCAGCTGGCTCCTCAGTGACTCGATGGGAGAGGACGGCAGTGGGACAGCCAGCTTCAGGTGTCTGTTGTGGTTTGTTCTAGTTACCTTCCTGTGGCTGTGAGAAAACTCTAATCAAAAGCAACACAGGAAAGGAAGGGCTTGTTCATCTCCAGGTCACAGTTCATCACTGTGGGAAATCAGGGCAGGAACTGAAGCAGAAACCACGGAAGAAGGCTGCTTGCTTTCTTATATAGTCCTGACCCACCTAAGCAGGATGCCGCCCATAGTGGACTGCACCCTTCCATACTATCTTTGGTCAATCAAGGTAGTATCTCATGGGCGTGGAACAGGCCAATCCAATCTGAACAACTCCTCACTGAAGTTCCCTCTTCCCCATGACTCTAGGTTTTGTCAAGATTACAATAAACTTACCAGCACATTTACATTTGAATGCAAAATGCCTCCCTTGGGCTCCTGTATTTGAAAACTTGGTGGCCAGGTTGTGGTGCTGTTTGGGAAGATTGTGGAGTCTTTAAGAAGTGGGACTGCCTGGAGGAAGTGGATCAAAGCAGATGGGCCTGGAGGTTTTACAGCCCAGCCCTACTTCCCTTTCACTCTCTGCTTCCTGACTGCGTTTGCAGTGTAACTAACAGGTCTCCTGCTGGTGCTGCCACCACCGAGAGGGACCCCTAAGACCTAGAACTGTAAGCCAAAGCAAACCCTCCTTTCTTTAAGTTGCTTTTGTGGGGTGTTGTATCTCAGCACCAAGAAGCATAATCAATACAGCCCCTACATAGGCTCTAGCACGCTCGGACCCGAGGCAACGAAGTCCCTTCTCTCTACACTTGTTTCTCAGAGGAGCATGCTAAGAACTAGAGAGCAACCGTGGCAAAGCCAGCAAATGACCGAAGGAAACTGAGGACCCAGAGAATGCCGGTGCAGCAGTTAAACACAACGGTGGCAAAGAGCATGTGGCAAATGAAGTCATGCACATGAAGGGGAGACAAAGGGCCTTAAAATCCAGGTCCACTTATAATTGTGAATAATTTTCAAAGCCGTACTTGCATAGAAAACAAAAGCATGCCTGGAGGAAAATTCAGAAATTTTCCGCAACACGGTTGATTGTTATTTTACTCGTGTCGTGTTCAAAGCAATTGATAAGTAAGTAAATAAAACAATGAAGACCCCGAGCATGTCTGCTTGATCACATTCTTAGGAGAACCTCAGCTTCCAGAGCGAGGCACCCACTGTCAGCTGCTGCTGGAGAGGCAAGAGAGGGTCAGAGAGGGGCTGGAGTTGGTCGTGGAAACTACAAAAGATGAAGATTCTGGGGCTGCTGAAGTGTTTCTCTTGCAGGTACAAGGACCCAAGTTCAATCTTCAGGATCCACAGCCTAAGAAATGGCCAGGGGGACCAAGGAGATGGCTCAGTGGATAAGCTTGCTTGCTGCCTAAGCCTGAGGACTCCAGCATGGACAGGAGGGGAAACAGAGTCAGATGGGAACTGCTAGCTATGAGTCTAACAGGGAAATAGTGAACTCCAGGTCTAGCAAGAGACCCTGTTCCAAAGGAATAAGGCAGAAAGCCACGGAGGACACATGACATCTTCCTCTAGCCTCTGCATGTTCACATGGGTGTGTACATACACACATGTATAAGTCACGTGTTTATATGTTTATAGTCCAGGCACCGGGACGTGGAGACAGGTGGATTTCTGGGTCTCATTGGATAGCCAGATGGCTCCAGGTCAAAAGGAGAATCTACACCAAAAAACAAGGTATATGGCTTCTGAGGTCGAGCCCTCAGGAGGAACACACATGCATACACTCACGCAAGCACACACGCACTCATGCATGCATGCGCACACACATACACACAGAGAGATGAAAGTCTCAATACTCTCTGGACGTGCAGAGCTATTTACCTGGAGCAGGCATTGGTGCCAGAGTCCTTTCACCCCAGAAGGTACATCTCAGAATTCAACCTTTGCCCCTCAGCGTGGGAAAGGGACCACATGCTCCAGAAGGGGAAGGAAGAGACCTTGCATCCTTGCACAGTCCCTGCATCCTTGCTCTGCGGCTCAATTGTCATTCCAAGCACTTCCCTCCTAGAACATCTTACATGTTGGGACGAAGCGGGTTCATTCTGGCCCTACTTACAAGGACAAGCTGCTGCCTTTAAATTCAGACTATTCAGTTGATGGGGCTAGTGAATGGTGCTGGAAGGCCGGGGCAGCGTCAGCTTTTCCCTCAAGAAAAGACCTCAGCAATCTCCCAAGTCACAGGAGCTCCTGGGGACCTGAGGCCAGTCTGCCTTGAGCATCCTCTGAGTATAACAAGTAGCCGAATCCTTCACTAAGCTGTGGGGTTACACAAACGGCAGGCAACATCTGTGTCTCAAGGTCTAAATGCAAGCAGATCATGAAGGCCATGTGAGTCCAGGGTACTACAGAAACCCAGAATGGGGTGTCTGAATGCCTGGGATGGCAGGCCAGGAATCACTCTGGCAAGACAGGCAGTCTCAGCCAAAGTGGAAAAGGAGAGTGGGATTAGCCTATGGAGTGCAGGGGAGGCCATCTAGGCGGGAGATTGACAAGCATAAAGGAAAAGGGAATATAAACACACAGGGTGCCATTGCAAGGCTAGGCCATGAAGGTCAAGGGGAGGTAGGAGGGGCTGAGCTGGAAGAAGAAGCAGGGATCATAGCTGGGGCCCTATAAGCTTCAGAAAGCAATTTTTGAATTTATTCTGTAGATACAGCAGTGACATGGATGTTCATTTCATATTTATTTTCTCAGTCACACACAATTCCCTATTTACACTCCCTTGTATGCATGAGATATTTCGTAATAAATTTTTAAAGCTCAATTAGCGTCTCAAATCAAACCACAGTAAGCAAACACCGCTAGCTTGCTCACTGGGTAAAACACAGCCCCTCGCCTCCGGCTCTGCCAATGCTGCTCACGCGGGTCCCACTTCCTGCTTTGCTGCCTCTCAGGGCCTGAGCTGGGAGCCCTGTGCAAGTGGCCAATCCTGTGCTCACCAAGGTCTCCACGGGTCAAACTCCTTTCCCTGGGTCTGTGCACAGCTCAGCTGGCCACAGAATGGCCTGGTGTTATCAGAGTTACCTGAAGGGGGTGGTACCCAGATTGTCCTGCCATTGGCATCCTCCCTATCGCTCCCAGAAGCTTCTAAGACCCACTGAAGACCGAAAACATTTGTAAGACATTTAGTTTGCTTCACAGAGCGTCAGAGTGATGACTATTAATAGAGCACTGACTCGCTAATTGTCACGGAGCGGCTGGATCTAGTCTTGTACTCAGTACTTCTCATGATGTGCCCAGCTACTACTTTCCAGTTACATAAGACGATGATAGTCACAGCTATCTAGTAAGCAAGAGTGTGGAGCAGGCCTTCATGGTCTTCCACCTATCCACCCAGCTTCAGAATTAGAGATGGAAAGAGAGACACGATACAGACATGGTAAGATTTTGATTCAATTTAGGTTTTTAAATTTAATGACAGTAGTATATACAACTGCATGCCAAGAATCTCTAAAATCTAATTTAACATCTACCATATGTCAAGACCTGTTCTAGTGTATTTGGATGCACCAGAAGAAGCAGACAGACATTCCTATTTTAGAAACAAGGTCTTCAGACTGAAAACAGACCCCTGAACACCTACACCATGGCAGGCAATGTTTGTATGCACCAGGAATATAACTGTGACTAAAGCAAAGAACTCAGCAGAAACTTGAGTCAGAAACTGTACTGATGCAGCTCGCAGTTACCTATCTCCTTGCCTGTCAAATGCTTCAAATGCCACCTTCTGGGCCTGTACCTCTCGGTGCAGTTCATGTGCTTGCACACACTTCCTGCCTTATATAACTGCTGATCACCCTCAGAGGTGCAGGCTCAGCAGCATCTCTGGGACCCTTTACTCAGGCTGCATCTGAGCATCTCTTGTCCTGGCATGCAGGCTTCCCTTTACCCTGTCCTTCTGCACTAAGCAATGAGCTTGTTTAAGACGGATGATTCATCTCTGCAACCTGCAACCCTTGGGTCGGGTATAAGGACACCATGGTACTCCAGGAATAAACAAACTAATGGTGGATGATGGATAGACTGATGACAAGCAGATGAATAATGGAAGGATAAGTGATGGATGGATAAATATATATGCAAATGATGAGTAAATAAATGTATGAGTGGATGACGGATGGATGGATGGATGGATGGATGGATGGATACATGGATACATGGATAGATGGTGGGTGGATGGATGATGGATGAATAGATACATGGACGGATGATGGACAGATGATGGATGGATGATGGATAGAAGGATGGATGGATGTTTGGATGGATAATGGATAGAAGGATGGATGGATGGATGGATGGATGGATGGGGGATGCACAGGCAGAAATAAAGTTAAAAGGAAAGTGCAGGAACAGGATGGTGGAACCAGGTGGTGGAACAAGGCAGCCTGGACTTCTAGCTGGATACCACTATGTATGGATACTCAGTGAAGAAAATCTGTTTCAAAACAACCCTGTTTCCTGGATCACCAGTCAGGGTCAGTCAGGTGGTGTGTGTGTGTGTGTGTGTGTGTGTGTGTGTGTGTGTGTGTGCTGGGGGGTGGGGCAAAGGGGAAACAACAAGAAGTCCTTTGCCTCAGGGCTAAGTCAAAGACTGTCTCCTCTGGTTCAGCAACTTCTCGATCAGTTTCCCCAGGATGAGTTTGCTTGTGCGCACTCGAACAATGGGAGATGACACTGGCCAGGAGCCCCTGGTGGACCAGTTTATTTTCCTTCTCACCTTGAAGTCTGATGACAACAAAGGTCAGTTCACTCTGTGGTGAGATTAAAAAAAAAAAAAGGCTTGAACACCAGTATAAAGAGAACAAACAGCTCCCCGTACCACACTTAAAGGCTAAATTAATCAGCGTTTCCCTTACTCAGGGAAAGAACATATTTTTAGGTGTGAGAAAAATTAATTATATCTGACTAAACTTCCCAGAGGAATGCAAGCCATCAGGTAGTCCTGAGGCAAGGGCATGGAAACCAAACAGGGGACATGAGACTCAGTCTTGAGGGACTGTCGTCCGTCAGAACGCTGCCACCTCCTCTGAGCCACAGGCCCTACTGACAAATCAGCGGATTCCATTTCACCCAGAGGACAAACAAGACTCGAGGGCAATGGTGGGGATTTGCATTCATGCTTGGCTCCAGGGAGATGTGCCGCAAAGCTCGCACAAGCCTGGGTGGCGATAGCATCGGGAGGCGACACCTTTGTTTTTAACACATGTCTCACTGTTGGTTAAAGTGCTGAGACCCTTCTGAGTGAGACTGTAATTCTCAGCTCTGACCAGAGATGCCCAGGAGGAGCAAGGCCAGCCCAGCACAGCTGGGACTTAGATCTTGGTCAGCTATGCTATCCTTCAATGGAAAGAACCAGAGCTACTGGGAGAAGAGCCTGACTCTGGGATGAAAATAAAGCAAATTCAAGGTGGATTCTGGACACCCTGTGGCATTACAAAGTATGGAGACACTCAAGAAAAGATGGGCGGGGGGTTGGCAGAGTGCCAGCACAAACCCGAGCAGCCCCCGGTGGCTATAGTTGGGACAGTGTGAACAAGGAAACCACCACAGTGTTCGACGGTAACTCATAAAGAAAAATACACACCCACAAGTCTTTATGGACACAAATGATTACATAAAAGAATAAACGTGTGGGTGGGTCAGTTGTTTCTTTCAGGAGAGCCCTAGATAACACATGCAAAAGGAAACAGAGGTAAACAGTCGCCACAGGCAACAGCACTATGCAGTAACTGTGGACCAGATCCTCTGAAGGATGCTAAAACCAGTGAGGAATGTTCGACAGGAAGATTCACACAGATTTACATCCTGTCAACTGTTGCTTTCAGGGTAGTCATAAAGATGGTTACTCTACTGGTCTGTTAACCAAGCAGTCAAGGTCAACTTCACCATGGAGAGATACTGACATCACACACCCCAGCATGAGGGACCAAGAAGGACACGACATAGCTCCAGGGAAATCTGTTCTGAAAAGTTCAACCTTATCCATAACTAAGCTGAGAGACAGACACTGGACACAGTTGCTAAATTCTGAAATGCCAAGGTCGTGAAGACGAGGAACTGTCACAGGTTGGGGAGATTGAACAACGGTGTTCACCACCTGCGAGGGCTAACGTACCGGGGTCACGAAAGATGCAAATCTGAGAGTGACCTCGGTAAGATAGTTGCATTGTTTTGTAAATCCAAAGCCCCTCAAAAGAAGTAGTTCAAGAGATGGCAGTGTCCACTTCCTGTGTGGTCCGTCGAGCCCAGACACCAGATACCCGGAAGGAGCCTTCATTGCTCCAGCTTCAACACCATCTGACTCCAGAGCCTGGGGGATCCATGTGAGAAAAGACCACTGGGGTCAATCAGCACACACCACAGAGCCAAGAAAGAGACTAGCAAGTGTCTGGGTTCACGCCCAGCACTTTAGGATGAATGGCCAGTTACTCAGCAGTGGGACACAGGACGGCAGGCTCGGAGAAACTTTTTGCCGTCCTAAGAGAAGTGTTTCCTTCAAGCACCAAAAAGGGATTTTGGTGACATCTGAGAAACAGGCAGGCTGGAGCCAGTGTTAGTTAGGTTTCTATTGCTGTGATGAAATACTGAGACCATGGCAACTCTTATAAATGAAAACATTTAATTGAGGGGGCTCGCTTACAGTTCAAAGGTTCAGTCTGTTATCGTGATGGAGAGCAGGCAGGTGTGGTGCTGGAGCTGAGAGGCCAACATCTTGACTCAGAGGCAACAGAAAACTGACTAACTGCCACATTTAGGGACGCTTGAGCAAAAGAGACCCCAAAGCCAGCCCCTCAGTGATGCACTTCGTCCAACAAGGCCATACCTCCTAAAAGTGCCACTCCCTTTGGGGGCCATTTGTTTTCAAACCACCACAGAGCCCTCTGGAGAGCAGAAAAGAATATGAACCTCAATGTTCTCATCTGCAAAGTGGAGAGAACAATTCTCTGGTCATTTGAATAAGAAATGTTAGCTGAACAGCAGACCCAGCTTGCTGAATTTGTAACTGTATCGAAAGCGCATCACTGTGTGTAGGGTGCTGAGGTGTGTGCTTGCTTATTCCAGAACCCCTGTGACTTCATGTCTCCATTCTCACGGATCCAGATGGCCATGGAGTGTCTCTGGATTTGGTTTTCCCTAACAAGGACAGTCCCACCCTGCTATTCTGGCTCTGTCACCACATGCCCCGTCCTGGCTGAGCTACTTTGGACTCACTTTATCAGTTCCATTTTTCTGACTTGCCTAGGGCGCAGGGGACGTTGTTTTTGTACTTCATATCTGCTGACTTTTATTTGTGCAACGGGGATGCAAGGAAGTGCATGTCTGTGGCTGGAGGTCAAGCTCAGATGCCATTCCTCAGGAGTTAGTCACCTTATTTTTTAAGACAGGGTCCTGCCTTGGCCTGGAGCTCACTGATCATGCTATAGACTGGCTGGCCTGCAAGCCTCGGGGAGCTGTTTGCCCGTTTCTGCCTCCCTAGCGCTGGACTTACGAGCGCACATCACCAACCAAGTCCAGACATTGTCACATGACTTCTGGGGCTCAAACTCCAATGATAGCAAGAACTTTATCCTCTGAGCTTCCCCCGCTCTCGCAGTGTTCATACAAGGAAGGGATAACACCACCATCATAGCTCATAAACGAGCAAGCTGAGTTTGCAGGAGGAAGACTGCCCTCAGCAGGTCTCACAGACGGACCCACAGCTGGCAGGGCACAGGCAAGCCAGAGACAGACCCACACAGTCTGGACCAAGCCCATGATCTAAGTGCGTCACTCCAGAACATCCCCGTCACACAATGAGATCATATCCTTAGCTGGTCACTGCTGCCCACATTAAATGAGGAACATTCCAAAAGCAGTTGCAAGCATCTCTCTCTCTCTCTCTCTCTCTCTCTCTCTCTCTCTCTCTCTCTCTCTTCCCTGTCATCCTTTATGTCTCAAAGTCACAAATAAATGCTATCTACTTAGAGATGTTCTAACACCCTAAATTCCCCAAAGGAAAAGGCAAAGCTTTTAAAGAAAATCTACTTAGGGAGCCCTGTTGAGATCAGAAATCAGAGATGTTGGAACGTGTGCAAGGGTGTGGAGACTCCAAGCCTTGGCAATATGGAGAGGACACGGTCTCCACTCTTTCCCCTAGGTCCAAGCTGAGCTCTAACAACAGAGGCCGGCAGGATGTGGTTAGACCCTGCTAATAGCAAGTAGGCTCCCCACACCACCTCATGACTGACTTGAGGGTTTCTCTTTCCAATCACCCTGAAGAGAACCATGTCTGCACAGAACAGCTTCGTAAAAAAGATTTCCAGTGCTCGGCTCCACCTGTGCGAATGGCTGGGCTGTGCTAGCAGTGGCTAAACAGCATAGACTTCATGAATCTCCTCTGGCAGGCTGCTACCCACCCGGATTTCACTTACTCGGGCGCATTTACATTTTAATGTGATTTCTTCCGACAGGACCAGACAGCTGGGTGGGTTTTTACCAGCTCCTGAGACAGAAAAATCTCATCTCTGCATATGAATCCTTGCAATCATTTTTGCGTGTGCGTCCAGGCTGGAAATGGCACCTTCTGAACTCTCTGGCTGATAACTTCCTGAAGAAACAGCTACGGACAGGCAGGGAAAAGTCAGGCTGACAGTTCTGATCCAATGCTTGTCCGGAACTAATAGGGAGAAAAGGGATTTTCCCAGAAGCCACCGTCACTGAAAAGGGTACACTGTGTCATGCCTGCCTACCTATCTTAATTCCTCCCACGCTCTCCCTCAGCCAACCCTACATCAATGGTACTGGCCTTCTTGGCCTTTTGTGAAGGAACAATTTTAGGCCCCCACACTTGCAATCTCCTCCAGTGGCAAACTTTGTTTAGACCTTCAAACTGGCCTATTCTACCCTGACCCCCAGAGACCACCTCCTGAGCACAGGTTCCCCCAGTCCTTCACTCCGCATCACAGTGATGGTTATTGTCAATTCTCAGCTTGGTAGGTGTTAGAATCACCTCTGAGCATCCCTCTGAGGGTTACCTGAATTGAGGTAGGAAGACACGCTGGCTATGGATGCCCGCATTCCCTAGCTGGGATCCTGAACTGTATAAATGGGGAATGGGAACTGAGCAGCAGGGGACATTCGTCACTCTCTGCTGCCTGATTATGGAAACAGTGTGACCAGCTGCTTCAAACTCCTGCCACCTCGAGCTCTTCATCATGACAGACTGTACCGTGACGTGGGAGCCAAAGCAAATGTTTATTTTTATTACAGTAAGTGGGAAAGAAACCAGGACATTTGGCGTCCCTCTATCTTCCTCAAAGCGCCGATCACTTGGGAGCAAGCTCTGCTTTTATCCCTCGGTCCTTCCTTGAAGGTAAGCTGCATCGTGACAAAGACCTTCACTGCAGCCCCTGTGTCGAGCCCTGTCTGAGCAGACCTTGCACGAACGAGCAAATGCCAATTCTCCAGAAAGTGAAGTTCAAGCTCCCTGGGGCTACTGTTCAGGATGACATTGGGTATCAGGAGCCTTAATTCTGGGGTTGTCATAAACCCAGTCCTATTGGATTAACTCCCGTGGGCCACCCTTGCATGCTTGACATTTTCTGTCCCCCTCTCTCCCCTAACATCCTTTTCTGCTGTGCGCATGTGCACGCAGGTGTGGATGCATGTATGTGCGCATGCATGCAGAGGCCAGAGGCCACCTCAGTACTGGTCCTCGGGCAATTTCTATCGTTTTTGAGCCAGTGTACCTTACTTGCCCAGACTTTATCTGGTAAGCTTCACTAGTTGGCCACCAAGCCCCGGAAATCTGCCTGTTTCTACTTCCCCAAGTACTGGGATTCCAAGCACATACCACCACACCCAATATTGTTGAACATGTTTTCTGGGGGTTACTGTCAGGTCCTCATGCTAACAAAGCAAACACTTTATTGACTGATTCATCTCCTCAGCCCTCTCTTGAGATCTTTATCTCCGTTTGGAGCCCAGAGCATAAGAGACTTCCAGGAATTCCTGTCTATGGAGGACACGAGTCGGACATAGAGTCCTGGCCTCTGATTGTCAGAAAAGAAAGCGATATTAAAGTTTTGCGATCTGATCGCATTGGATACTTCTCTAATAACATAGCCCCCATGTTACCCAGAATTCTCTTGGAGCATCCTAGAGCCTGTGGCTGCATGAGCGGAGACTTCCCAAAGCAGCAAGTAAACCATTGGCTTCCTGTGGCTTTGGTGGGCAGAGATCGCACATGGGGCCGCACAGCACGGCTTCCTTCTGTCTCTTTATGCCCACTCTCCCCCACAGGCTGTTTCCTGCATCACCTCTTACCCATCAGAAACATGAAGTTTGAAATCAATAAATAATTATGGGAACTAAAAAGCAGAGAAAATGCACTTTCAAAATATAAGTAAAGAAAGAAAGAAAAAGCAGCCTCCCTCAGCCACAACTTGCTACAACAACTAGCCACACTCTCCTTAGTCTATCGGCCTGACCATTGGACGAGGGCTCAGCTTAGCTGGTTTTATCCTGTTTGAAGGTGTGAACTGTTTGTTAAGGCTGATAATATGAAAGCCAGCATAACTCACAAGTCCTTCTCTGGCAACCTACCTTGTGGTCGGCGCTAGGAGTCACCCCGGATTACAGTTTGCCTGAACCCAGCCGAGAAGCCAGCACGTCTGGCACAGCTCTGGGCTTGAGGTGGACAGACACTGTGTCCTCATCTGCCAAGAGATCCACATATCCAGCCCAGCCCCAGTGGCCTCTGCTCATTCTGCCTGGATTCCCTGGAGCAATCCCACTCTCGTCAGTCAGCTCACTGCCTTGGGGGAGCAGCCCTGCCAGGCAGACCCCATTCAGCCTCTGCCCGTCTGTTTACATGTTTGCTTGTCTCTAAGCTGCAAGGGTTTCGAGCATAAAGACAAAGACTCGATCGCTCTTGCAGCCCCGAAGCTTCTTGTACTGAAGGAGCAATTTTGCGCTTATAGAGAGATTCCACATATAGCTGCCAAATAAATGGGAGCCTAAGGAAATAAATAAAAGTCCCTGGAAGTGGCTTCCTCTGAGGCACTCCCCCAAGCTTGAAGACTGAAGAACCTCCTGAAAATGTTTGCTTCCTCCTTCCTGTCAAAAACTCTGGAGAAAAAAGCTCTTAGTAGCCGAACTGACAGAATCTGAGCTGAAGTGATTGTTTAACGTTTATGTAAGTAGCGCTTTCCTGATTCTACGCGGTGTGGTCTAGGTTCCATGTCCTCATCACACCCACATGCTGGAATCTTAACTCCCGGGATGATAGTGTTAGAAATAAAGTCTCTGGGGGAGGTGACGAAGTTCTGGAAGGTGAAGCCCTCAGGCATGGGACCAGCGCCCTTATAGGAGGGGCTCTGGAGAAAGCCCTCCTTACAGCTATACTACAGGGACATGGCAAAGACAGAAAAACATAAAACACTAGTAACAACAAAACCAGGTTAAATTAAAACCCCCCTGTAAGAACCTGGCCCTGCCACCATGTTAAATTAAAATCCTCCTGTAAGAACCTGCCCCTGGCACCAGATTAAATTAAAATCCCCCTGTAAGAACCTGGCCCTGCTGGCTACTTGAGTTACAATGTCTAACACTGACACCTGGAACCTGATTCAATAGGGCCCAACCCCAATGGCCAGTCTCGAGAAAAAAAGTCTGTGCTGTAACACTAACTACTGAATGAGGTAGCAAAACATCTACCTGCTGATCCAAATATGGATGCCCCACAAATGACTCACTCCTTGGTGGGGTGGTCCCCTCTGTGGGAATTCACAGACTGCCTATCATCTAACAGCATATGTCATTAAGTCCTTTCTGCCTATTCATGTCTTGGTAAATTCTTTTACTGTCCACATCACAAGTAGCCAAGGTGCCATCTATGAACTGGGAAGTAGGCCCACACCAGACACCAAAGCTGGTGACCCCTGGGTCTAAGACTTCCTGGTACCCACAAGGACTAAGATACCTATCAGTCTGGAGTCAGAACCCTCACTGAATATGTTCCAATGTGGTGGAGATGTCTGTCTGAGTGATCCCTGGGTTCCAGGAGTCCTTTCAATGGGTGTGCCCCCAAAACAGCCATCAGGCTTACTGGGTTCCCCATGTGGTACCCAGAGTAGTATATTCTGATCCAAAAGGGAGAAGCTGGGGTTTTTAGTGGTGCTTGCCAAGTGCCTGGTTTGGAATCGAAGGCCTTGCCTTTGGCAAAGGTTGTTGGCTCAGCGCAAAGAAACTAATATGGCAAGATGAAATCACAGTTACTGCAGGCTGGGAACACCTTGGAACTTGGGAAAAGAGGGTGTGTTAATGGCATACTTCCCATAAGCCTATTAGCAGGAAAGGCCAACCTTCAGTCAGTAAAACAGAAAGAATCTTGGCCCTAAAATCTACTCGAAGTCTATCAACTGCCTTGAATGACAAGTGGTGTAGAGCTCAGAAAGCCTGATCTGATCGACAGATGCCCATTCCACTCTGTGACCCTAGCCAAAGATGCAGACTTTCTGGGCTTTGCTGATGGCATCCTTGGTAGGCAGGTGATCGGCTCCAGGATTCCCATGGTTACAAAACTCCACGAACATGGAAGCCTCACAGACAAATGCATAGTATTTTCTTATGACACACACCCTCCCATATATTTTAAATTGTCTCTAAATTATTTATAACCCCTAATAGGATATGAATGCCATTTAAGTCATTGTTATTCTGAGCATTCAGCAAATAATAGCTTGAAAAAACAGTGCATATTTGGTATAGATTGTACAAATGGCCAACCTGCAGTGTGGAATCCATAGATACAGAGGCAGACCCCAAGTACTAAGGAGACTTTTCTCAACCCTGGATGAGTAGGTCTGAAAGGAATAGGGATATGTAGAAGACACAGAAGCTGACCTCCGAGGAGACAGAAATAATTCCCAGCCTGCCACAGGAGCATGAGCACTCCAGTACCCTGTGCACCTGCACCCAGCCAACGAAAATAGTTTCCAAGAAATAGAGTGATCAGAGAACAAGACAACGCTCCCAGAAAATAAAAAAGAATCAGCCCTGACATAGAGTGGAGAAGAAGGCCAATAAACTCTACAAAAAGTAAAGAATGGGAAAACAGAGAAAAAGGTACACGGAGAAATACAGATCTATTTTGCAAGTTCTTAGAGATGGTGAATAGGTTAAAAATGAGAGAATGGAAACCAGAATTATTTTAGTTTTAAAACAAATGTACTAGAATCCCTAAAATAAAGGAGTCCATGCTGTGTCCAAAACTATTCTCAGGGAATATATGCACACAAGGGATGAAAAAAAATTCCTAAAACTTTGTAAAAAAAAAAAAAAAAAAANAAAAAAAAAAAAAAAAAAAAAAAAAAAAAAAAAAAAAAAAAAAAAAAGAACACAGAGAACAGATTTTCAACAAGGAACTGAGAATCAGAATTTTTATCTGCTGTGAAGTTTTCGAAATTCTGGAGGAAATTCCTGTAGATTCAGTTTGAGCGTAGAATACTGGCATGCTCAGGTAGCCCCTGGTCCAAGAACTGAGTCCTAAGAGGCTCTCCTGGGAAACAGAGACAGGGAGCCCAGGTTGACCTGTCGGAGTGTTTTTCAGCCAAGTTTTCACTTATTGTAGACTGGCCTCAAACTCACTGTGTAATAAACCTTCAACTTCTGACCCTCCTGCCTCTACCATTACTGTCATGTTGCCTGCATGCCTGATTCATGCGATGTTGAGGATGGAACCCAGGGCTCTGTGCATGCTAGGCAAGCACTCCACCCACTGAGCTCCACCGCTGGGTTCTCTACCCATCCTGCCAGTCCCACGCCATGCTTTTCATCCTAGACAACGCCCTCCTTCCTGGAATGTGTTCTGTTCTTCTCTGTCTCCGTTAAGGTTTCTATTTCTGTGAAGAGACACCACAACCAAAAGCGAGACGTGAAAGGAGAAGTATTTTGGCTTACAGTTCCAGAGGGAGAGTCCAACATGTCAGGGGAGGTGTGGCAGCAGGCAACTGGAGCGGGGAACTAAGGGGTCACATGTTCAACCACATCCAGAAAGGAGAGAGAGAGGGAGGAAGAAAGAGAGAGAGAGAGAGAGAGAGAGAGAGAGAGAGAACCTAGAAGAAGTGAGGTGACACTATAAACCCCAGATCGCGTCCGCAGTGACGCACTTCCTCCAGCAAGCCTCCACCCCCTAAAGGTTCCATAATCCCCCTCCCCAAACAGCACCACCAACAGGGACCAAGTGTTCAAACGTGGGAGCCAGTGGAGGACATTGTCTTTCAAACCACACGATCCCAGTGAAACATGGCAGGATGCTAAGACACTGATGGAGGACAGACAAGCAAAGAGAACATTTCAGCTTCTTCTGTGTCTCCTGGTTCAGGGCTCCAGATGTTTGCCTCTGGAGAACACATCCCAGTACACGGCTTACCCAGCTTTTGACACTTCTGTAGCGGTAAAAACGATGCCAGTGACACCTGATCCTTTCAAGTCTTTTGCCAAGCTGCAGGCAATAGCTACGGAGAGAACATGGAACAAGACACTTAAGGGAAGGTCCCTGATGGCACATAGGCCCTAATGCAAGGTGAGTGACACGGAGGCTGAGACAGTAGTCAGGAGAAAGTCTGGGACATCAATGGTCTCATTTCACAAAATAGGAAGACAAGGGCACGGCCAAAGGACAATGGCAGATTTGCAGATTTGCAAAGTATCTGACAGAAGGGGCTGGAGGAGGTGGCTCAGGGATTAAGAGCACTTTCTGTTCTTGCATCTACATGGCAGCTCACTACCATCCGTGACTCTACTTCCAGGGGATCTGGTGTTCTTTTCTGGCAAATACCAGGTATGCATGTGGTACCCGGACATACATACAGGCACGCACACATAAAATAATAAAATGAATTAAGCTAAAAAAAAAAAAGAACACACTTTCCACAAATAAAAGTAACTAGGAGAAGTGTGTGAAGAAATATAGATGGGTCTGGACGGCTAGCATGGGGGCCAAGTCTTCCTGTTTTGAATTAGGATGCCCGTGGCAGGACAGATGGGGCTCTATCAGCCATGTGGACAGGGCTCTTAGTGTCTGCAGAAGGGGATGGATTGCAGTGAGCGCATGAGTTCATCTGAGAAACGTTTCAGGACAGTGTAAGCATTCAATACGTAACAGGAGTTTATTGTATGCCTGTCTGCACAATTTTATTTATCATGTGAATGTGTTAATTAAAAAGTAATTTTAATACAAAGTAAAAAAAAATATACGCCAGGCAGAGCTATTTGAAGAAGCAAATGAAGTAGTGTGTGGCTGAGGCCCCAGCAAGGGGGAGGATGTCTTGAGCCCAAGGGTTCAAAGCTCAGCCAGGCAACACAGTGAGCCCTGGTCTCAAGGCAACAACAGAAACAGTGGGGCTGGCAATATGGCTCAGCGGGGAAAGGCACTTGCCACAACACCTATGACCCGAGTTCAGTCTCCAGATTGAACTTCCACAGATGGAAGGCGGGAACTGATTCCTCCAAGTCACCCTCAGTCCACTGCATGCTCGTCCCCAACCCCAATAAATAAATAAAATCTAATTTAAAAATGACAGGGAGCTTGTAGTGAGTCACAAACTGAGTGCTGCTGTTTTAGAGGTAGCTAAGCAGAATGAGGTTGCGGTGGGGGCGGGTGGACCGCAAAGCGGACATGGGGGAGGGCTGAGAGGAGTGAGCTTCTCAGAGAGGCTCGAGGGGGAGACGCTGCCGCTGCCCCTGTACTATAGAGTGCAAACCGGAGAGTTCCCTTCACGGTGTGAACAGCAGGGTTTGGGGCTGTTCTGCAAATGGAAAATAAGAGTAATCACCTCTGGGGGACCCCTGTGCATTTCTGCAAACTGCACTAAATGGAATCCATGCTTCTACTGCACTGTGGGAAGGCAAACCCTGCAAGACCTTCCACCCTCAGGGGGTGAGGTGAGGTTATGGATGAGCGAGCTCTGGAGAGCCTGCTCCAGCTCGTGCCCTGTGCCCAGCTCCTCCATGGAACCTTCATTAGGACAAGATTTGTCACGTCCTCTCCCCAGAACAGGGGCTGACAAAAATGTAACTGCCACAGGTAAGGTCTCCTGTGACAGACAATGGCTACCCACAGGCCTTACTCAGCTGCCTCGGGTCAGTCTGCTTCTAGGCTTTTGTTTCAGTTTCCCCAGAGACTGACCAACAAGGCCCTGACATGATGCCTGACTCAGTCCACAGTACTCTTTTGCTAGCAAGCAGTTTCTGGGTTGTTTCTCCTGGTGCCAGCTACAGACTTCTCAAGACACAAAAAGGAAAGCTGGTGTTGTATGGAGAGTCACAACACTGAAGTCTGCCACTCACTCAAGGTATGACATTCCTTGCTTTCTCAATGATTCTATAGTTTCTCTGATAAATTTTTTGATCAAACACCAGCCTGGGGACAGGTTCCATGTTTAAAGCTGGAGATTCAACGGGTACATGAGCAGGCAATGCGATCTATCACAGCCCGGAGACCTGGCCTACAGGAGAGCACCACAGGTCAGGGAGAAGGCGGCACCCATCTGGGAGATGAAGCGGAGGCAAAGGAGGAACTTGTTCTTGGGAAAGCAATAGCACATGCTGTGTCTCAACCCAAAAGAAGTTCCGAGGGTCAGGGTGCTGGTAGTGAGGAAGTTTCCAGAAAGCCAAATGGATGAGATAAGAGATGAGACGCAGAGGTACAACATGGGGAAGAGCCTGAGACACTGTGAAAATTCCAGCTCAATAGGAAAGTTGGGCAGTTTAAGAATCCATAATGGCAGAGGGGCCACTCAGTGGTGTCATGGGTTAGGGACCACCGAGTAAGGCACAAGTTGACTCCTCTGTCCGCTGCCTGGATTTTGGTTAGCTTCATTCTAAAATTCTTCATATTCTCTCTCCCCTCTCTCCGTGCACATCATGAATATAAAGTATATGTGCACATCCCCAACACCCGGCACACATAGAGACACAAACGCATAAACACATACATTCACACAGACACACATAAATACAAACATGTAAACACACACATAGACACACAGGCAGACAGACACACATATACACAGACATACACATAAACAAACGCACACATGTATACAGAGACACACAGTCAGACAGACAGAGAGATACACATATACATACAAACACAGAGACGCACATATATATACAAACACACAGAGACACACAGACATACAGGCAGAGACACAGACAGACAAACAGACATAGAGACACACATATACACACAAACACAGAGAAATATACACACATATACAGACATACAGAGACACACAGACACACAGAAACATAGACACAGAAATACATATATAGACACACACACAGAGATGAACAGAGACACAGAGACACAGACAGACACGCATACACACAGAGACACACAGATACATAAACACACAGAGATATACATAGACACACACAGAGAGACAGACACGCATTTGCACACAGACACGCACTTGTGTGTGCACACACACACACCTTTTGCAGGACAAGCTCTTTGAATGCTAGGATGAACATTACTACCAAATCCATTCTGCATATGAACAAATCTGTGTGTCTCCCTCCAGCCCTAGGCTCCAGCCCGCCCTACCAGCCTGAGACAAACCCAAGCAGGCCTGATGGAGCACTATCCCCCCAGGCTCAAACACAGGTTCTAACACCAGAGTCCTCCCTCATTTCCGAGGCTCACAGCAGCACCCGCTCCAGGAGCAGCTTAGAACCTCCTTCTCAGGATATAGGCAGGTTGTGTACTTCTTGAGGTTCCTTCGGCTACAGCAATGCCCCAGTTCTCCAAGAGCTAGCTGTTTAGCTTGACTCCCCTGTCTGCACTCTCTCTGTGCCCTGGGCTCCAGCCCAGCACCAGCAAAGACGTGCTTGGCAGATACAGGCAGTGGGTGGGCACTTCCCAACATAAATAAGCTGACAGACAGCAAGCAGAGGTCTGCTGAGATGCAGTCCCCACCCCCGGGATCTCTGTCGCTTCCCTTCTGTGACTACTCTGCCCAATGCCCCCTCAGCCATCTAGATTAGGGCGAGGCTGACAGACTCACTATCCAAGAAGTACTTCAGTGAGCTCAGAGAAGCAGGTCAACCAGCGGGGCGGCTTGTTCTCTCCAGGTCGGCCCTGGAGACTTTCTGTTTATGTAAAAACCGAACAATCTATAGACCCACCGCTCAGTACCTGCAGAAGGTCATGGGCTTGGTTCCAAATCTCCCTTCTCAGTTGACTGTGAACTGCTTATACCAAAAGGAAAAAATACCTTGATGAGAGTGGAGGCTGCCAGTGGCCACGGGAACCCAAGGTCTAGAGCCCTGACCCTGAGGGATGAATGCCTCCCTTCCTGCTATTCCCACCACAAACCTGGTTCTTGCAGGTTAAAGAAAGGGGAACCCCAAACATGCTCAACTCTAGTGGGGCACGACTCTGTCTAATTTGTCGAATCCATTTAGGGTCCCCAAGATGCAGCGCATAGCACGTGTTCAATGTGGGCTCCTTACCAACAGGACTGCCTCTTCCCCAAGGAGAGAAATTTGCTGCAAAATGTCATTTTACTTCATTTTACTTTTTTAATCAAAAAGAGACCAGGGCCAAGGATATGCGTTCTTTTCTTCCAGCCCCTCTCTCCACATCTAGCTAGACGTTAACAGCACACCTGAAGGCAGAGGTCCCAGCCTCTCTGCCGGCCGGGTAACCTGCCTGGCCCCACTGCTCAGCTTTACTCACTGTAGTGACAAAGGGTTCGAAAGTGGCTTAAAGAAGCGTGTGTTCATTTTAGTTCACATTTCGAGAGCAGAGTCCGTCGCGGTGGGGAAGGACGGTCACTTTGCGTCTATATTCAGGGAACAGTGTGAGAGAGAGACGATTGCTGAAGCTCACTGTCTCTTTTTATACAGTCTGAGATGCCACCCATTGAACGGTGCTGCCCAGTCACGGTGGGCATTCCCACTTCCGTCAACTCAGTCTAAAAGTCCCCTCACAGACATGCCCAGAGGTTCGTTTTCATGGTGACTCCAAATCCCACCAAGGCGAGAACAAAAATGAATGAGGGTTTCAGGGTGCCTGGATTTCCTGGAGTCCCCATACTCCTCTTTGCTAGGTGGGGTCTCAAATCATCCACCAATGAAGAAACAGGCCCGTTGAGGCAGGGCTAGTACCTACATGGTGCGTTCATGTCCTAGAGCTGCCGGACATGTTTAACTTTAGATATAGTGCCCGTGGGAACTTTGAGATTAGCTGGTCCCTAGACTCTACCTCAGAACCAGGCCTTCTTTAGTGTGAGCCTAGGTATCAGCACTTCTCAACGGCTGACTGTTAGAATGTTCTAGAATACCCGAGTTGAGTGCTCCCGTGCCTGAGCAGGATGCCTGCAGTACTGGGGCTCCTTTTTTCTTGCTAACTGAGACTTCTGGCTGCTGAAGGAAGTCCAGGGTTCCTCAGCAGCAGCCGCTGTCCTCAGCAAGCCCATAGACGGCTTTGGAAATCAAGAGAGAGTCAAACTCCCAGTCCTCAAGTCTCTAAGGACAGCCACTTGGGGCCACCGTGGAGTCCACTGTGTAGCAGCAACATTTTCCTTACAGAGCCAGGCCATGTGTGGCTTTAGCAAGGCTGCTCCAGGCTCCTGTCTCCTAGAGTCCAGAACTACCCCCTCACCCACCCACCTCTGCTGCCTCGAGCCATCACAGTTCTTACCCAGAATCCTGTGCTGCCCCCACCCCTTCTCCCATTCATCTATGCCCACTTCCTTGAGTTTCTTGCAGGTTCTAGAAAACATTGCAAAACTCCACAGGACCCCTGTTGCCTGTTTCTGGTTCCCTTAAGTGAGAAAACCTCCTTACATTATGGGATGAGCCAATCTAGGCAGACATTGGCTTGAGAACACAGCGCCCCCACCCCCCAGACATTCTCCTGTAATCGTGACAAGGTTTTATTTCATAGGTCCACCTCCTCCAAACCCATAAGCTCACAAGCGGATTGAATGGGGGTACACTTCCCCACATGCCTCCAGCAGACACATGGGGACACACCATCTTCTTCCGTGCTCCTCAGCCAAGCACGTCCCAGCGCTAAGGCAAAGACTGGCATAGTCAAGGACAAGAGCAGCGATCCTACAGAGTGGGGAATCTCCCAAGGGAGCCTCACATGGCCTCCAGAAGACAAGAGAAGCTGAAGACACACGGAAGCTCCCACATGCCTGAAACCGAGGAGAGGACACACATGTGTCACTTGGTGAAGAGAACCAAATGAACGGACAGTCCAAGCTCCTCGTCCATCCCCAAACACAGCTGCCCCTCAGCTACACCGAGGTCGAAGACACCCTAGCCAGTCAGGGGCTGCCAGAAGCCCTGGGGAAAATGACACATGCTGCTGAGGGAAGGGTAGCCTTGCAGACACACACTGTGCCCAAGCTGCCACCCACTCACTGTGCCAGGAGTTGGCAGTGGCCCCAAACAGATGCCAAAGCAGCACAAACTGTCTCTGTGGCTCCAAGCTGGCAGCGGCAGGAGCTATGCCTATCCTGGCAGAGGGATGAGAGGGCACAGGGCATTACTGGGACATTCACAAAGCCGACCCAGGCAGGAGACAGTGAGGCCTCAGGGTGAGACAGCACTGAACACTCATAGAACCTTCTAGCCGAGAGTTAGGGGACCTTAGGCATACTGTCTGCTATAACGAGAGTGTCAAGTCAAATCCTAGCCAGCAGTCCTGCTTGACGACGCAGTCGAGTTAAGATGGGATCCTGCTGGATTAGAGTGGGCCCTGAACCAGACTCATGACATTCTAAAGGAAAGAGATGGACGGTTGACCGGGGACACACAGGGAAAACGTGATGACGGCAGGAGCAGAATAGCACCTCTATTAATCAAGGGTCAGCGAGGACTGCTGGCCACCACCACAAACTGGGAAGAGGCAAAGATTGGAGGGGGCTGCCCTCCCCTGGATCCAGCATAAAGAGCAGCTTGGCCAGGCTTGCTATGGGCTTCTAACCTCCATACTGTGAGACAGCTCATTGGCGTTCTTTTCAGCTTGGCTAGTGTACTTCTAGGGCGGGCTAGGGAGATAAACCTGGCTCCACGCGTACGTGTGTGAGAGCCTGAGTTCAGGTCTCCCGAACATAAACATAAAGCCGGGTACGATGCTGCCCGTGGGTAACCCCAGCGTTCCTGTGGGGAGGTGGAAAGAGGGGACTCCTGAAGCTGAGACCCAGCTGGCTTGGTAGACACAACAGTGATCCACAAGGCGGAAGGTAAATATTGACATCTAAGATTGTTTTCTGATGTATACGCTGTAACACGAGCCTGCCCAAACTCATAGATACAAATACATATGCACGAGTTAAAAAAGAAAAACCTCCCCACGACTGGGAACAAGGGACCGCCAGAGTTACAGGCGAGCGCTCTTTCTACAGCATGGGAGCAGGTGTCCAAAGGTGACAGGTTTCTTACGATGCTGCCACAGGTAACTTGACAAGAGACGGCTCTGATCCTCATTGCTAACCCACTTCTTAGGAAGTGAGTGACCCAGAACTATCTCAGCCTCAGCCTGTTTCCTCATTTGTCATCTTGGGCCATCGTGAACGGGTTGAAGAAACAAGGTTCATGACAGGAATCCAGCTGAGAGGGAGCAGAATTTCTTCTAAAACACCAGGGGGTTTCTGCAGGAAAGGTCTCAGCACTCAAAGTCACGACGGCGTCACACCTCTGTAACTCAGGTTTTCTACTGTGTGTCTCTTTGGGACAATGTTTTGCTATACAGCCCAGGATGACCTCAGACATGCAGCAATCATCTTGATTCAGCCTCTCGAGGGCTTGGATTACAGGTGTGCACCACCAAGCCTGGTTCAGCCGGCATTCTCTGACTCAGAGGTGAGTAACGGAGAGAGCATTCCAAACACTCATCTCTCACATTGCCAGAGGATATCTTCCTAAACCACACACCAGACGGTGTTGCTTCCCTACAATCCAGCCTTGGCCAGCTCTGGACATAAGCCAACTCTTCTTGTTGCTGTCAATGGCTGGACTTTAAGCTGAGTGACCTCCAGGACTCTGAAAGCCTTCAGTCTACAATGCAAGCCCACAAACACAATTCACTTGGGTCTACAACCAAAGCCTTAGCTGGGATAGAAAAACAAAACAAAACAAAACAAGAAAAATAAGGGCAGTACCTAATGACTAATTAACTTCGCTAACTATTTAAAAAGAAGAATTACTCTGGCAAATCCTAGTATCGGGGTCTTCCTAGTCTTTAAATCATTTATCATATGGTAATATTAAAATCGTAGGCTGTTTTCTCACAGTTGCATACAGCAAGCAACTCAGCAGCTGGTACGAAGCAGTCCTGAGACAGAGAACATGCCGCCTTCAACTCCCCACCCTATATGCCCTTCCTAGGGAACATGTCACCTTTACAGCCCCAGGAGATAGCTCTTCCCACCATGGCACCCGGTGACTAGCTGTAGCTTCATGAGCCAGGCAGGCCACCATCTTCTTATATAGGAACCAATGTGTCTAGGGAGACTAAATGAGCCATGAGGCCTTGAAGATGCAGGGCTAAGACTACCATTACAGGGTGACTGGTATTTGCGTATCTGTTCAAAGGAGAGACAGAAAGTCAAAGCTGGGAGAATGGGGGGCATAGGAGACAGCAGTGCCCCGTGGTGGGGACAGAGAGCACCTGATCTTCCTCAGAGGAGTGGCTGGTTACCATCCCGTCCCCTCTCATGCAAACAGACTGAACATATTGCTTTGAATTCGTGAAATGCCAATTTCATATCAAAACTCCTCTGTCGCCTGCAGCCATTTGTCTGTTGGGTTTTCTTGCTTGCCTTTCTGACACTGAGTCTCTGAGGACAGGGTTCAGGCAGCCCCTGTGAAAGACCCTGTCTTTCACAGCTGTTAGTACAAAACAGATGAGGGGACCATAAAATCAGAACCTGGTTGGGGATGTGTGTCGCCAAAGACAGGGAGATCCAACAGAATGCCTATTCTCCATTGTCTTTTAGGGGAAATGAGAGAGGGCCTGTTAGGGCTCTGCTCTCAGAGACCAGCCAAAAGCCAAGGGAGACAGCTTTTAGCTAAAGGCAGGCCTGTCCCCAGTAAAGGACCTACAGAGAGGAGGCTCTGGGTGCTGGGAACGGATGGGGGCTTGCTCAATGATGCAGAGAAGGACTTAGAAGATTCAGGCTGGAAGAGGAGTATGGCCAGCAGTAGGGACCAGGAGGGCAGAAGGAAGTGGGAGGAGGTTGGGGGGAAGGGGGCAGTTATGACTCCCCTCTCTACTAGCTGTGGTAGGCACAGTGCTCACTGCCCACACAAAAGTACTGTTTCTTGCAAATCACAAGAAAACAATGTAACACTCCTATGCAAACACACATGAGTTTTAGGGTAGAAGAAAGTGTTTTAATATAGCACATTAGAATATTCCTCCTTATATTAATGCATGTGTCACATAAATTAAACATAAATTACAGCACACACGGCGGAGGGTGGGGAGAGAGAGAGAGAACATGTATGAAGACAAAGTCTTCAGGCCCTAAAAGAGGACAGCTGTGACTGTCGGCTGAGGAAAAAGATGAAGAGCCAGGATGAGGAGGGTCGTTGGTACCAGGGCTGGACCAAGAGCTCTCTCACCTAAAAAGGTAGCACCCTGACCACAATGCAGATGTTTACAGCGCTCCAGTGACATGGTCTGCCACATGCATCACCAAAGCTCTCTGTTGTAGCCCAAAATTGTGTTCCAAGTTCTTCTCCACTACCCTACTCAAAAGATGGAGTCTAAACTGCTCTTTTTTCTCCAAGTACTAGGGACTTGTTTCTAAACATGTGTCGGAGGTGATGGCACACGACTTCCAAGACCATCTTCTGCCCTTACCCCAACCCCGCCCCAGCACATCAGCTACCTGTGGGAAGCACAGATATCCTTCCTGCCCCGATGCTAAGGAACATAGAATGGCCACAGAGTGATGGAGGAGGAGGGTCCCCATCCACATGCTGACACCCTGCCTCAGCCCTCATCTTTGACTGTGCCTCTTTTCCAAGCACCAGGCCAGTGAATGAGGAGGCCTTCCAGATGGTTCTAGCCCCAGCCTTAGCCTGAGTGCAATCTCTCACGAGGTCCTAGCAAGAACTACCTATCTGAACAAACCAGGTGCTTACTAGAGGCAAAACCCACCATTTTGGAGACATTTTTTCAGGCAGAAATAAACACTCCCTAAGTCCTAGTTTTTCATCTGTGAAGCAAGAGCACTAGCAAAAAATAACCAAGTACTTTGTCAGTGGGGTCCTGTTCTAGTTTCATTTGTGTTGCCGTGACAAATACCCCAACAACAAGAGTTTTGAGAAGAAAGGCTTTGAGGTATAATTTCACATCAGAGCCCATCACTTCAAAGAAGTCAAAACAAGAACCCAAGCAGCTAGTCATACTGCATCTGATAGCTAATAGCAAACAGAGAATAAACACATTTTTGCTTGCTTGCTCTTAGCTAGCCTTCTCTCTGTTCTGGACCCCATGCCTAGGGAATAGCGCTGCCCACAGTGGGCTGGGTATTCCCATGTCAATTAACAATCAAGGAAGTTCTCCAAAGATGTGCCCATAGGCCAACCTGATCTCGGTAGTTCCTCATGGAGACTCTTCTCTGGCGATTCTAGGCTATGGCAGGTTGACAGTTTAACCAGCACAGCTCCGCACCCATGGTAAGCAGCTGTATAGAAAGTCTGTGCCTCTCGCCGTGGCCATTATTGCACTGTTTGCAGAGGAGGAAACAATGCTACAGAGGTTGTCCAGGAAACGGACAGAGAGCGAGAGGATGGAGTTGGACTCAAACCCAGATCTGTGCAAGGCCCCAGCTTTCTCCCTGGGAACAGCTGCAGGCCACAGGTGCAGAGCCGTGGGAGGGGTTGTGACAGCTTGAAGAACCTTGCTGGGGAGCTGTCACTCCGAGCGTGGGACTTCAGGTAGAGGAGCCGCCAGCCAAGTGGAAGGGAACCTAGGGAGTGGCCGGGAGCTTCTCGCCCAGAAAAAGCAGCTTTCGAAAGACATTCAAAATGCCCTTTCTATTTTCTTGCTCATTTATTTATTTAATTTTTCGGAGACAGGGTCTCATGTATCCCAGACTGCCTTTAAACTCACTCTGTAGTCATGAGTGACCTTGAACTCCTAACCCTCCTCCCTTCACCTCCCACGCACTGAGAATGAAGTCATGTTCCATCATGTCTAGCTAAATAATCTTAACCATAGCCACCCTAAAAGCCTGCCTGACACTAACATGGTTTTTGCAACTGCCTTACTACCCTTAATTCTCTCTGGGTTTCTACCCCAAGAAGATAGGATTTCAGTAACTCCGCTCTCCTTTCTCTAAAACAGGAATTGATAACGTTGGCAAACGGGCGCCACTCAGAGCCATTCAAACTGGTGCCCAGAACTGCAGCAGCCGATGGGCCCACCACAGAGATTGGCCAAGTTGGGGGATCATGGCCTGGGAAAGCTTTACCGACAATCGCTTCACATTCTGAAGCACTGGGGGTAGATACTGGATGGGCAGAAGCTGTAGGTACAGCTATGCCTGGTGAAGCCATGAGCTTTGACTGTAGTCAGCTGTCGGTACAGACACCCACTGCTCCCACACTCAGGAGGATGTATCTGAGAAGTTACAAGGCAGTACAGAGAGCCAGGCCACTGAGAAAGCCCAGCTGAGACGCTACGAAGCCTAGCACCTTTCGCTCCGTCATACGTTGTGTTGTGCTGAAGGCATGATTCAAATTTGTCCCAGGTACTGGGCACCCAGAGAATAGGGACTCAGAGAAGGAAGGTAGCCTTTGAGGGTGATGCCCAGAAATAATTCAGGCAAATATCAAGGTTGGTATAGGGGCTCTGACAGCCAGGGTGCAAGGCTGCGCCAAAACTCAGGGATGCAGCCTGAGACACTCCCCACTCCCAGAGCTACAACCCAGGGCACAAACCCATCTCCTCTCAGACACAGGGATTCTGGCATCCAGTTCTGCTTTGATAACTGATTCTTCTCTTTGCTTGCATTAAAGATCCACATGAGCTTCAGAAACCAAGGGGCAAATAAGGGGTTGGAGAGCCTGAGATTTGGGGTAAGTTCCACGAGGAAGGAAAGGAATGGGAGTTTCAGAACGCATGTGCAGCATGGTCACGTGAGCACAGCTGCCAATTTTCAGGAGGACACAGATGAGCTCTGTGTCCTAGCCACCCTCAACAACCATGGCGGCTGCAGAGTGACTGGATCCCCTCCTATTCATAGTAAACTTGACCTGGTTTCTCCCTATCTCTGGTCTTTAGCTTGTTGAGTGCCTGCGGTTGATTATGGCCGTATTCCTTTCTCTAGGTTGACAGCAGGTGTGGGAACCCTTCAGAGGGCACCTCTGTACACACCTGCTATTCTTGGCATGGCAAGGTTGTCAGCCTGTCTTGAAGAAGCCTCTCTTCCAGGGCCCTACTCCCCAGAAAAATGTCAAGTGATTTGTACACTGGCTAGTAGGGGAGCCTTTTGCGGGGAGATGAAAATAATAGAGGTAGTTGAGTGTAACCACCTGTGATCCTGGGACATAATTCTTCCTGTCCCAATTTCTCAGCCAGCTCTGCAAAAGTCACCCGCCCCACTGAGCATGGTCTACTTCAAATCATCTGCTTACTTAGTAGCTGTGGATATTGACCCTCTCTTCCCACTGTCCGTAGCCACTGTCTGTGCGAAGCTCTGGGATGCTGGTGGCCTGGATTCTCTCAACTGTGGATGTGGGTCCGGGAGGCCGTTTTCAGGCCAGAAGCATCCTGAATGCATTTGCAAAGACACGGGGAGCCCCATGGCTCAGTGAATCAGGCTGGGACACTGCCCACTCCATTTCCTGCTGGCCAATGTCCACAAGAGTTGGGCAGTCAGGGCTGCAGCCAGCGTCTACCTGGCTTTCGCTGCAAACCCCAGCAAGGTCAATGGAGGCAGAGTCTGGACAGCAGGACCTTCCTGGAAGATCAGCCAATGGGAACAAACAGTGCAAGAGAGGAGCAGTGCTAATGATCACAGCTGACAGGCAAGTCCATTGCTGTGTGATGGATTTCCTTCAACATTCCACACGTCTTTGCTGTTCTGTACTTAGATTGCAGAAGATCAAGGATTGGGAACACCATACATTGTTGTAAAACTCACACTCTTCCTCAAATACCTCTTATGGCTCCCTGTCACCTATAAGATAGCGAATACCCTTTAAATTGGCATTCAAGACCCACTTCCATGAACGTAGGACTGGCCCCTCCCCCAGGCCCGAGGCCTCACTACTTCCTTGCCTGTGCAGCCTTGGCCCAGCACTACAGCCTACAGCATACTTGCCCCTCCCCCCAGCCCTGAGGCCTCACTATTTTCACTCTCACCTTTCTTCCGCCTCCTCTCTGCCTGACAGACTTGAGCTCACCTCTCATCCTCCCCAGACAGCCTATACTCCCCATCTCGGCCCGCTCCAGGCATCCCAGCCATTCAAGCTACAGGTAATTAATTACATATCAGGTTTTTCCAAATGGTCCCTGAGTTTGTTGAAAGGAGACATCACCTCATTTGCCTTCATCTTTCTTAGCATCGGGCCTCTGGCCTTTCAGCACAAGCAAGGAGAATGCACCCGGACAAGACCGGTGCTAGGAATGTCCATCTGATGCAGCTCCACTCGTCCTGGGGGTGTCGACAAAGGATTCTAATTCGACATATCACAGAGACACATGTCCACCCCTGCTTTCTTCACCACCACACACAACAGCCAGGATACAGGCGCCTCTCACCTAAGGGAAGGGTCACCACCATAAAGAATGAAAATGCATCATTTGCAGGAAAATGGATGGAACTGGAGATCATTAAGTTAAGGGGAATAAGCCAGACTCAGGAAGACAAATCTTACACACTTTCTTTCTTATGCGGAATCTCGAGATAAGTGCATACACACACACACATAACATCAAAGTATAAATGGGACTACCTTGAGGAGAGGTGGGGTGAGAGAGAAATAAGAAAGACAAGAGAAGGAACTGGGAGTTCAGACTATGAACAGAACACATGATGTACATGCGTAAAACTGTCATTATAAAACCCAGCACCATATTCAATAAATAAATACAAATTACGGGGCTGAGGTAGTAACTCAATCAGCGAAGTACTTGTTGAGCTGGTATGGGGACACAACTGAATCCCTAGCATGCACAGAAAAGCCAGCATGTGCCGGGCGGTGGTGGCACACGCCTTTAATCCTAGCACTTGGGAGGCAGAGGCAGGTGGATCTCTGTGAGTTCGAGACCAGCCTGGTCTACAAGAGCTAGTTCCAGGACAGGCTCCAAAACCACAGAGAAACCCTGTCTCGAAAAACAAAAAAAAAAAAAAAAAAAAAAAAAAAAAAAAAAAAAAAAAAAAAAAAAAAGAAAAGCAAGCGTGATGGCACAGACCTGTAATTCCAGCATTGGGGATGCAGAGACAGGTAGCTTCCTGGAGCTCACTGGCCAGCCAGACTAGCCTAGTGAGCAAGTAAGTCCCAGTTTCCGCATGAGAGAGATCTGTCTCAAAACACAAGGTGGACAGCTTCTGAAGAAAGACTCCTGAGGCTGTCGTCTGGCCTCCACTCTCACATGCACACACACACACACACACACACACACACACACACACACACACACATTCTTAAGTTAAGGAAAAGCATGGGCATGAGGTGGAGTGGAAGGGTCAGACGTGTCTGTGGCCTTTTGGGGGATGATCCGCTGCTGAATGGGTAGGCTAGCTTCCAGGCTCCAAACCCTAGTTCCATGTGATAGTCACATGCTCCATCCCAAAGACTCCACCTTCCCAATCACAAGCTCAGATCACCTCTGAGTTCAGTCTCTGAGAGGGTCACCAAGTAGTGAGTCTGAGTGTTGGTTGCTCAGTCAAAGCCCCAGAAGGGTCCCTGGTGACGAATGGACTGCGGGAGCTTGTTCTTGGTCAGAGAAGACAAAAGAAGCCAGAGAGGTACCATGCTGACCTACATGAAAACCAGAGATGGCTGACTTAAAACTTCAGACTATATCCAGGCCAACGCAATATCACGGCTATAGCAAGTGATCTGTGAGTGTGGGAAGGAGAACGAGGATGGGACCGCCGGGGTCTAAGGTAGCTGAAGAGATAGTCTAGCCCAAGAGAGACGCAATCTATTTCTAGAAACTCCTTCTGAAAGATACTGCTAGAGCCACATTGGCAATCCAGCCCTGTACCCAGTACCGATGAGTCATCCTATAAAACCATGCCGGAAATTAGAGAGCCACTTTGAAGTCAGCTTCAGCTGGGATGATGACCCCAGAAGTTGAGGCTCATCCCCAGGGTGGAAGAGAGAAGGTTCTGTGGATTTTCCAACAGTGGGGTAGAAGATGGCACTTCCTGTCAGATAAGCCTATCGTCCAGCCCAAGGTTCTCAGAGGGCACATGGGGCAAATGGGTAGGCTGAAGGCTGACCAAGAGGCCAAGAGGCTAGAAAGGAGTGGGAGAGCAGCTGAAACCCAAGACCAGACGATGCAGGGATCTATGGGGATACAGCCGGCACCGGCACTTTTTGAGCCCACTGAGAGGGGAACACAAGTCCACTGGGTGTACCACAGATGTCTGTAATGGGCAGAGAGAGAGCAGGGAGAGTGGCTGCGAGGGAACCAGCGCAAGGGTCGCAGAGGTGTGGCGGGATGATCCCATGCATGGGAGGTTGTCCCTGGAGCAACATTTGGGGCAGAAATGGCCTCTAGTGACCACTCCTGTGACAAGCAACAGCCTGGACTTTCATAGCGCCCAAGATGACACTGACCTGGAAACTGTGTTAGAAACAACACGGTCGGTCCCTCAGAGGTTCTGATTCAACAGATGTGCGGCAAAGCCAAATAATCTGCATTTTAATAAGCACTCCGGAGCCTGCATAGACCGGATACCTGATCCCATTTGGAAAACGACTGGGCAGGGACAGCCTGCTGGCCTAGATGGCTAGAGAAGCAAGTGGAGAACCAGAGTGGAGTGCTGGCTCTTCCCGGGGCACCTAGGGGAGAGAAGCAGGGCTGACAAGCACACTACTGACTGCCCCCAGGGCCACTTACTCTCACCAACCTGCCTCCGGGTCCTGTGTGACAGCTAAGCCCTCCAGGCTTTAGATGGCTTCCCTGACAAAGGGGAGGGGCGATGTCCCAGGCTGACAGGGGCAGTAGCAGGACACAACACACCGAAGCTCCATGTGTCTACCATGGTAGCCTCGGCATCGAACAGGGTCTGTGCATGCTAAGTGGTGGTGAAACCACTGACAACTGGCAAGTGTCTGAGAGGAAGATGGCGTGGTCCAGACTTCAGGCTGGAGTGGGGCACGCCACTGGTGAGGCGATGGCGCCAGGCCCACACAGATGAACACTGTAGCTCCAGGAGGTGCCACAGGGGTGTCCTCCAGCAGGCCTGAGTGTCAAAACTGCACCCACAGGGACTTTCTGGACAGAGGCAATGTTGATCTTGCCGGTAAGAGTGACGGAGGAACAGCCTCCAGCTCTCCCTTTCAGAAAGCAGGTGGATTTTTCCACTCTTGCTCTCAGACGGAAGGCCCGGGATGTCGGTTTTTCACGTCTCTGACTCCGTTCAGATTTTAGCACCAAAGAGCAGGGCTTACTGTTTTAGAAGTCGTCAATAAAGCAAGCGAAAGGGAAGACCCTACATTCACAAATCATTTTAAGCTTGCACGTGATGCTTTCCTTAAAAACCGAAGCGCTGTCATTTTTCCACCATTAAAAGACAAGGGCCATCATGATCATCCACTTTCTGAATTAAGGAAGTCAGAGAACCCCAAGTGGGCGGAGATGTGTCAAAGCCAATCTGGACCCCACTGGCTTCTCTGCAGCTGGGTGGAGCATGTGGCATCGGCGAGATCCCCAGGTTATATTAGCAGATCCAGGCCGAGAATGGGGGCTGATGGGAAAATGCTCTGGGCATTCCCTGCTTGCTTCTTAGCTTCCTGATGCTAAATGAGGCGCACACAGCAGCTCGTGGCAGATCAAATTATTAAGAAACAAAACCCACTAGGGAATCCATCGACCCTCATAAACACCACCACCTCCTGACCTTGAGATTCGGGTTTCCATCACACCAATGCATCAAGTACTAATACACACTTCTCTAACAGGAGGTGCTTGAGCAGATAGGCCTTTAACCCCAGAAAGCCACCGATATCTGTCTTAATAGTCACACATACTAGAAATCTCACTGCGGCTACCAAGCACCCATCTGCTCTCTCAAAGTTTGGACTCTCTGGGTCTTACTGGGAAACAAGCACTGGGAAGCCTCACTTAGGAATAAGAACTCCATGTTGAGCACCAGGAGGCTGCTGGTATGGTACAGATCACAGATGAATCACCACCAAGTTTTCTAACTCTTTCTGTTGCCTCCCCCACCTACCCCCATGAATCACCTATCATGAAACTTAAGGTTTTTGGCACCAGAGATTGGCAGTCCAAAGAGGTGGAAGGGGCAGGGGTTCTATTTGCTAAGATATCACTAGGAAGACATAGGCAAAGCTGACATCGGAACTGGGCATTCAGCTGCTAGAGAAAATAACCAGGACAAGTTTCATTCCTAGAATGTGAAGCCATGTAGCCAGCTACTACGTGTTCAATGACCTCTCTTTATTCTCCATGAATTGGGGGCTGCAAATGCGACCTGGAAGTCTTGAGTCCTGGGGAGGGCTGATCTGAAGAAGTTTTGCAAACCCAGGAGCAAAGAGCGTTAGGACCATAGCCTGGCTGAGCCTCCAAGGCCATCTTAGACTTCCACCCCACAGGCATCCTGAACCCCTTCAGAACCCACACACTCTTAAGTCCTGAGCCTCCTCAGCACTGGGAGTGAACTTTAAAATCGTCACATCTATCCCCTGCTTGTGCTGTTTGGGAGGATAAGCTCGCTGGCACCCTGGGGTGGGGGAGGAAAAACCGACCTTTGAAAGTGTCTGTTATGCAACTTTGATTCTGTGTCCCTTGTCAGCAGGTATGGGCTCACGGTGTCTTCTAAAGGGACTGGGGTGTCATCCTGCCTATCACTTCCCACGGCACCCCAGGGGCATATGGAACCTGATGGAGTTATTTTAGCTCTCCTGAAGAACGGCTAACACCAACCTTTTTCAGGTCACACCTGGCTTAGTTCTGACCCTCTTTGGGGACACATGTATTCGATTTTATGTGCTTAAAAGAAATCTGATGTCCTTTTTCTTTCTTTCTTTTTTTTTTTAAAGTACAATTCAAGAGTTCTATCAATAGCTGAATCACTCCATATGGTCTCCACGTCAAATCTTCCATAAGCTTTTTTTAGTACAGTGGCATTATTTAAAAACTTGGGAGGAAGGACGCACTTTGGTTAGCAGACACTCTGCGGCAGCAGAGCATAGAAGTGACGGAGTGGGGTGGCTTAAACCCTTGCAGGGCGCTCAGTATCAAGCCCTGCTGCGCCATTTTGATACCTCTGTAAGTTCTGAAGGGTCATCAGCTCTTAGAGCGCAGCTTCCTCATCTAATGCATGAGGTGGACAATAACCACTCCGTAAGGGACAAGATGCTTCGGGTCAGGTGGCTGCTTTCTCTCGCTCTAGGTGAAAGTGACTTCACAGGAGGCCTTGACCCTCCCCCTCCCCCTGCCCCAGGCAACATGCTACCTACCTACCTGACACAGGAGAACTGACTGCAGGAAGAAGCTGGCGGAGTCCCCAGCTATTGTTCCCTGCCACTTTGAACCTTCCACTGAGTTCAGGACTCTAATTAAGTACTTTCCATTTTCAAAACAAACGCAAGCAGTAATTACAATCTTCCCTCCTTACCTTCCAGGAATAGCCTGAGAACTAGGCAAAATCCCTAAGTCCCTTGACTTTGAAGCTCTGCAGCTAGGACGTCATGTTCTTCCTACCCCACTGACCCAAATTATATAACCCTTCTTGTGTCTCCTGCCACACGGATCCCAGAGAGGGTCACGGCTCATTCCAATGTTCTCGGGTGTGTTCAAGCGAAGCCCCTGAGGGAAACAGGCACGTGGCTTTCAGGATGGGAGTTCCATCGTGTACTCAGGGCACTGAGGCTTGACCTAAGCCAACAAAACACGTCTTTTAAAGTGACCGGGTCTTCATTGTATCTATGGATGTCTAATTGAACGCGTTACATAACCTGGGTGTACACAGCATTCTGGATCTATTAATAACCAGCTGTGGGCAAACTCTAAGGATTCTTCGAGTTCAGAGTTGAAAGATACCGGTTGTTACTAACCATACACATTTATATGCAAACATAAAACCCCGTCATACAGAGCAGAGCCCAGACCCAGAGAGTGGGAGTAAACTGTCCCAACGCACAAAGTCATGTTAACAAGCAGGAGAGCTAGTTTCCCAGCCACTTCCTTTTCTCAGACACCTTCTATGGTCCGTCCAAGCAACTATCCTGACAATCACTGTGTAGAATGGAACACCTCAGAGACCCCACCGTGCTGAACACGCCCCACCATCAAAGCCAACAGCCTCACTCCCAATCCAACAGGGTAAGCCCACAGAGGAATCACCTTTTCCTTGTTCTTTATTTATGCACCCTTCATAGCCTTCGCCCTCCCACGGAAATCTAGGCACCTCAGATGCATCTTAGCCAGAGGCCAGCCTAGGTACTGTGTGGAAGAATTCAGGTTTTGAGACCTTCTAGAGAGAGAGTGGGTTTCACCAAGCAAAACTGAAAAGGAGGAATCTATTCTGCATCGTTCATTTTCAGGGCGTTGTGCATGTGTGTGCAGGGGAAAGCCCCAAAGATGTGAGAAAACTGATGGATTAAAAATTAAATATCAGAATGGGGATCAATGGTGTATCGTGCAACCCAGTTTCGGGTGCTAGCAGTATGATATATGATCCAAAAATCGTTATTTCATAATTACGTTGTCATCTTCAGGAGTAACTTAATGAAGATCGTTTCTCTGTATTCATTTTTTATTCAAAACTGTACCCATTAATCATGAGGACCTAAAACACACAATTCTGGGAGATTAATACCACCACCAAGAAGCATTGTTTTCTCTTCAACAACCCCACGAGCATGCCAAAAAGAAAGGAAGCTTCTTTTCTGGCTTCGTGAGTTTCAAATAGCCACCAAACCCTGCTGGGCACAGCGTTTCCGGGAAAAGGTGGCATGTGTCCGTTTGACTTGGGATTCGGTACTGCTTTAAAAAAGCTCATTAATCTACAACTTTAAAAGACTGGCCACAACCCATTAACAGCCCATAGGTCAACTTGAGGCATTCAGCTCTAATAAGAGGCCCCAAATAAAATAAAATTAAGTGAGGGTCTGAACACCCTCGCTGGCCACCTTTCTCCTCACAGCCTCTGTGAGTGCACTCGGTGGACTCCGCCTGGCACTAACATAATCGCAGAGAGAAGAGGCAGGAGACCAAACCATTCCCGACTGGTTACTCGCTGATGGGTCAGGCTTGGATTCACTTACAAAATGTAGCTGATTTTTTTTTTCAGAGGGCAGCAAGGCTTGTTAGCCATGCTGCTTCCCAGCCCGCTGTGTGTCAAGGTGATACATTGAATTTGATCAGTTCGAGCGGCCAAAGCCATCTCTCCAATTGAAATGCCTAACCTATTCCATAACCCCAGTCTGGCAACTTGGAACGTTTTATAGCCACTATGTTTTGGCCCAATAAATAATCCACTGAAGCAGGGGCATCACCTCCTTTGGCTGAACCTGACTGGCATTGCTCTTTGAGCACCAAATCCTCTTCTTGGAAATCAACAATCTATTCAGTCCCGATGTCTGTGACAGATGGGTCTCCCAAAGCCTAGTTTAGGCTTGTGACCCGCTAGTTCTCGGACCCAGAGTCCCGGACCTTGGAGGGATCTGAGACATCATTCAACCCAGCCCGGATCCTTCTGTTAACACAAACACTGAGGTCCCTGGGGCAAAAGGTCTTCCTCTGCGCAACACCATCACTTTCCACATGGAGGTGACAGGTGACTTAAATACTCAACACCTTAAACAGATGTTCAGACAAAGACCAAACGATTTCCCATGGCCTCCTTGGTTAGGATTACCTACATGCACTTAGGGGAAGAGTCACAGGCTGCATGTCAGGGAGGCTGGGCAAGCAGAGAGCCTCATGTCTGTGTCAAGGCCTGTCCCATCTCCCTCTGGGTCCAGAAGTGTGAAGTTCTGCTGACACACAGAGCCACGGCAACTATGAGTCAGGACCCAGGTGGCCTCTGCCTTCTGGCCATACGGAATCAGCCCCCAGCTCCTGCGAATTTGCTATCTCTAATATTTGCACAACCAGCCCAGGTGCTGCTGCTGCTGGGTCTTGCCCAGGAGAAAGTCTAAGGATGCCGAGTGAGGCTGAACTTGCTTGCGCACCCAGCACAGAAAAACACGCATAGGAATAACTGAAACCCCTCTCCATCCTTCAAGAGCCCTGGAAAACAGCCGGGAAAGAAAGCACAAGGAAATCTATTGACCCCCCCCACACACAGACACACACACAACGTACCCCCAACTGAACTAAGAGGACGCTTCACAGTTACCACACGTCATGATCGGCATTATTAGATGGAGGGGTGAATGGAAAATGCATTCTGCTAGCAATTTATCCCGTCTCAGCCGTCACTGGAAGGCGTCTTTTCACACACATGCAGAGGCTCTTGAGGCTGGAGCAGCTAGTGGAGGGAATGAGACAGGCGTGTTTGTGACAAAAGGATCAGTGTGATGAGGTGGTGAGCACCTTGCTTTTCACCTCGTGACCTTGATTAGCATATCCCATCACTCTGGGCCTCAGTTTCCTGATCTGAAATACTGAGAATGAGAACCTGTTTTCCTTGGAGCGGTTTGAAGATATACCATCCAGCAATGCCTGGACACCTACCAAACATCTGGGTTCCCCAAGTGACTAAGTCCGAATCTAGGTTTCACACATAGATGCTTATCTAGACCAAACAGGTCTCTTGCTTGCCTGCGTGTCAAGCCCGCTGCTGTCTCCCAGATAGCCCAGGAAAACATAGGGTCTTGAAGGCACCTTGGCAGTTCAGACTCAGGTAGGGTTTGGGGACAAATTCCAGGCACTGGGTGGTGAATGGAGAGGGGGCTTGGAGGCTGCTTCCGAGCCCTGCGAAGGGGCTTTGTTCCCGAGGCTAAGGGCCTGGCTTACCGAGAAGAGCATCCGGAGGCAGGTGGGGGGCGCGCAGGGCACGCAGCAGAGCCACAGCCTGGCCCGGGCCCGGGGCGCGGGAGCCAGAGGAAGGCGAGAAGGTGGAGAGAGAGGTGGCCGCGGGTTCCTGCCTCATTCTCCCAGGCAGCAAGGACCCATTGGCGGCTGCCGGCTGAGGCTGGCCACCAGGCACCAGAGCTGGATCGAACTGCTCATGTCCCCCTCAGCGGCTGGCGAGGTGTGCGCGTGGCTGGGTTGTCTGCAGGCGATACTTGGTGGCTCCTCAAGCCCCGCGCCTGGGCTCGGAGAAAGATCTCTGAGGACAGCAGCGCCCGGGAAAGGAGAGAAAGAAAGCGTGAGAGCGCACAGAGCTGCGCCCTGCTGGGCCAGGGGCGGGCAGCACCGCGCGCCCCACCCACCGCGCTCTGCGCCCCGTGCCGTGCACCCGCTGGCCATTCGAGCCCCAGAAACTTTAGCACATGGCCGGTCTGCCGGCCGCGGTGGCCCGAGACGCCCCGATAGTGGCGTAGTCCCACCCGGCCCCAGATCGCAGCTTACTGGCCACCACCGCAACCGCAGCCGAGGGTCGCCCAACTGGCCGCACTGAGAGTGGTGCACACCAGCTAGGGAGTCGGAGGGGGCGGCAACGTCGCGGACCCCGCAGGAGAGGGGTAGCTCGACAACGGTGATCAACACCCTTAAGGCATCCAGGGAGGGGACCGCTAGCCAGCCCGGGGGGGGGTGGTCTGCAGACCCCGACAGGGGAGGTTCAGTGCGTCTCCCGCCCCGCTGATGCTGACGACGCGAGCGGGCTTCCCTGGCCCGGGTCTGCGGAGCCAGCCCTGTTACCTAGCGACTCGCTCCGGGAAGCCCACGCTGACGCGCAAGGAGCTGGGCTGCGGCAGAGGGGAGGGGAAGAGTAGGGAGGAGAACGAAGAGGGAGAGGTGGGGAGCTCCGGTGGGGGAGGGGGCAGGGGAAGGCTGGTGTTGCCGGCCAGAGCTCCTCCCTCTACCTCTACGTCGCTGCTGGGGAGTGGGCCTGGGAAGACCTGGCCTCAGCCTGGTCCGGTGTATCAGGGACCTCCTGGGTGAGGGTGGATGGAGGGAAAATGATAATAATGCACGTTCCTAAGTGCTGGGTTTACAGCAGCAGGTGGTGGCGACGTGGCCCGTGGAGGCCTGACGCCTATAGGAATGCAGAGATGAGACAGCGAATGTGGCTGGGGGCACGTGGTGTGTGTGAGACGCCCCCACCCACGTGGAGTACTTGTGGACCTAGGGACTTGGGTAAGAGAGGTGCCTCCCCTTTCCTGGCCTCCCTCTCTCCTTCCTGGACATCTGCTCTTGCTCTGTCCTCATAATGAAAGCTCTGGTCGCTATCTCTTGGTTCTGAGCTCCTCCTACCTCTCGGAGAACCGGAGGATGTTTGCTAGGTTAGTAACCGCTCTGTCTCCAGCCCCATGACTCCCTGCCAAAGCACCTGGTGTCTAGTTGCAGGAACTCAAAAATCTGCCTCCAGGTGCCTTCCTCTTTGTAGATACGCTGCCTCTCAGGCTAGAATGGGCGTCCAATTGTTTACAGTTTATAGGACGTGGCAAAGTAACTTAACATCCTCACTAAAATGGAGTCTTCGTCCCAAAAGGCCACAGTTAAACAGGTCCTTGGGATACATGAATGTGAGCGCACATTTTCTGTAAGGTGTACAGTACATCTTCTGGTTCTCCAGAACCTCTCCAAAATACACCCCTACGGCTCGAAAAGAGTCCTTGTCAAAGCAGGCTGGGACCACGGTCTCTGAGGTTCAGGGGACAAACAGCCAAATGCAGTGGGTACCTTCGAAGTAGAACCTAGACCCTGTGGTTAGCAGACTCTCAGATCTCACCACCACCACCTCCAGCACCAGGGCAGCAGCTGGGTGCAAGGACTCCTCCATATCTGAAAGGCACGCACATGTGGGGACATCCTTTCCCTTCCCACCGGCCCCAGGACAGGTGCTCCTGCCACCTCCCCAGAGGAATCAGTCCCAGCTCCATCCCTCACTCTTTCCAGACTGCTGTTCTCTTCCTGGCTGGTGTGAATGAGAAGCAGAAGCAGAAGACAGACCTTATAGAGAATCGCACCTTCTCGGGACCCACATGGTGTTCGGTATCTCCGGAGCATGGAGACACTCCCTCTTGGAAGACTTTGAGAGTGTGGGATGGAGGAGGGGTCTCTGAGGCTTTCCTTGGTGGTGATGGTCTGCAAATTTGGCCTTTTCTCCATTTATTTATTCATCTATATTGTCGAACCCCCTGCTAGGTCTTCCAAGCAGAAGCCAGGCAGAAGCCAGGCAGAAGCCAGGCAGGGACCTCCGACAGCATTGTTATTTTTTTCCCTAGAGAAAGCTGCTGTCATTCCTAAGCTGGTGCTGAAGGTCCCAAAGATTTCCGGAGGGTTGACCTTTAGTCCACACTGGGAGCCAAAGCTGGGTCCTAATATCAGTGAAGGATGTGGCAGAGCCAGCAATAAAGTAGATGAACTTGCCAACAAGAGAGAAGGCAAGTCAGGCAACGGGTTAAAAAGCAAAAAACAACAAAACAAACAAGCTCAGAACAATAAAAACAGAATGGGCCACTAACGTTTAGAATAGATCTTCCCACTTCAAATAATCAGATCTGGAAAATTCCTCGCAGGACGACCCAGAGGCCCTACCTTTTAGTTGAGTCCAGATTCAATCAACCACCACACATAGCTAGTCACACACTGTGTAGCATCTAGAGATGCTGATCTCATAGGAATAGAGAATGCAGGAATGCATAGCAGATGGGCAGGAGAGGACAGTCTGAGGAAAGTCTCCAGGTTCAAAGCTACAGTCAGGAGGAATAATTGCCAGGGTTCTGCCACACAGCTGAGTGGTTATGCATAACAATATCACAATGCATATCTCAAAATATGAGGAAAAGAATGTGAACTGATCCTTCCTTCTCTCCTTCCTTCCTTTCTTTTTTCTTTCATTTGACAGGGTCTTTCTATATATTCCAGACTGGCCTAAAACTCTCAAACCTCCCATCTCAGTCTGCTGAGCATGTGTGCCTTGAGAAAGAATTTCAAACATGTTTTAACACACACACACACACACAAACAAATGTTTGATGTAGTGGATATTCTTATTAGATGCAGATGTCATGCATGCAAGCATCAAAAGTCACCCTTGGTACTATATGTGTGTGCAATGATCAAAAATAATTAAAAAATAATTAAATAATTAAAAATAATTAAACCTGCAAGATCATAATATCCACCTGTTAACGACTTCCTCCAGTGCTCATAAATCTTGAAGCTTTCGTGTCCCTGTTGCACTGGCTTCTGTCACACATGTAAGTGGATGAATAAATACCTGAGTCTCACAATCAGTCCCAGGGCAGAGTCCAAACTTGATTCCGTGCTTCTTCCCGGGTAATGCGGGACTGCCCTTTCCAAATGATCTTCCTGTGTCTTCCTTGCCGTCCCCACAACTTCAGCTCCTGTGCAATAAAGGCCACAGGGAGATGAACAGAGCATGTGCTAGCCAGAAATGCAGGGTGACCAGCAGGGCCCATGCACACAGCTGCAGCACCTTGACTCATAGAACGTGGACCAGTGTGGGAAGTGATGAGACATGACCAGGAGGAGGAGAGGAAGCAGAAAGACACCAGCGTTTCATAGGAAAGGAAGGGGTGGGTTCTATGTCCTTCCTTCGCAGTTAAGCAATTAACCGCTAGACTTCATTGCAGAGGTAAGAAAGACCTGGAACGGACACTGGGACCAGCCAAGACAGTAGGTGAAAGGAAAGATGCTCAGAAAGAGGTGCCACCAACTTCCAGGGACTGTCTTGCCAGATCTACGTGACCCCTACAGGTCAATCCAGAACACCAAAGACATGGTTGCATTTCTTCAGAACAAGGAAGAGCACTTTCATACTAGATCAGTGATGGGCAAATTATATTTTACGGACAAAATCCAGCTCAGCAAGCAACCTTTGTTAACCATTATATGGGTTCACAGCTGCCTGTTTGCTTAGGTGATAAAGCAGGGTATGGAGACTTATTGCTACCTAGCCCCAGGTAAGAGAAGCCCAGCACCAGATGGGCTGTCTTGGTAGGTAGCGAGTTTCCTGTCACCTGCGATTTTGCGATCAAAGACAGATCTAATAAATTGTGACGAGAAGGCACCAAGAGAACGGCCTTAGAGACTGTGAGAGTCCAGCCTCATTTCAGGTATTGAGGTGTTCTTGCTTTCTGGTCATCATGAGAGTTAAAACTAAAGGTAAGTAGCCCCTCTACAGAGCACCCTCAGTAGGGCCTGTTGCTTCCCAAACCAGTATCTGATGCACTGGCTCTTGCTTCCTGCTTCCTGGGCCATCGTTATACCCAGGTGGCTCAGGTGATGGTCCCATGCGAAACTCTAAAACATGACATTTAAATAGCTTAGGGTTCTGTTGACGTGAGACACAATTGCTCCTGGCAGCACCGATCTATTCCCAAGAGAATGTTAAGCACCAAAGACACTCTACTTGGAGCTTGTTTTCTTCTAGGCAAAACTAGCCTTTGGGCAAGGAACTGACCATGCCTTGACCATCAACAAAATGCACAATGTCCAGTCTGGACAATCAGGATATGAGAAAAAAGACCTCCAAGGTTTGCCAAGACAGGGAAAGACAGTTTTGATATTTTTTTCCTGCCTCTGAAAATGGTCTGTCGGTTACTTTAGGCCTTAGCCAAAGTTGGTTGCTTGAACATTACAAATAAGACTTTGGGTGATTGCCCAGGTAGTCAGTTGTCTCTGTCATCTACTGTACATTTTGGAAGCTGCTTGATTGCACTTCATACCTACTCAAGTAATATTATCTCCCTTCTCAGGCCTTCGATGGGGTTAAAGATTAGATAGTCATAGTTACTTTTTCCTTTTATGATTTAGTCACGTCATTTCTAATATAAGACTTAGACTCTTTAAGGATAAAATGATTATTGAAACATTTAGCATATGTTCTTTGCTTAATATTGTTTATGCTGGTTGCAATTCTAATTTTTATACTTGATATCCGTTCTTATTGTATATAGTTTTGTATTGGGTTTGGAACTCTCTTATTTAGACAAAAGGGGGAAGTGATGGGGAACCTCCATTAGCTAATGGCCTTTGAGAGGCTGGACCAGGTTGAGGCATGGCTTTGGGTAGCAAAAGTCACAGCCTGTCCACTAGCCCCCTCTCTTCCTACACTCCACACCTGGATGTTGGACCCCCATTCCTGTTCCAGGAGTTTCCTTTTTAATAAAGAAAAACCTTAATATACTCTATTTGGAGCTAGTGTGGGATTATTTAATTCGCATTCCCCCCCCCTCCTGATGTGTTCCCCTTTACATGTGTTTACAAGGGGTTAGATTTTGTGTTGGGGAAGTCAGTTCATTGGGCTTCTGTTGGGATCTTCAGGACATCATTCAGCGAACTACCGGACTCTGCACTGGACAGAGCATTTGCCCTTGGAGGCTTGGCTCTCTGGACCCCGGACAGCTTGAACAGATTTCAGTGGTGATTTGGAAATGTCAAAAACAAATGCAATACACAGCCAGGTGCATTGATTCAGGGAGGCTGACTCCCAATGCTATTGATGGGATCTCTCAGAGGAGAACCCCAAGTCCATAGTCATTTTGCTCCCCGCTTAGCTAGATTGAATACGAGACAGGTCAAGTCTCTCCGTCTCAGACAGGCCGGAAAACAGTGTGGTGTGATGGTGGCAAGAGCAAATGTCTCCTGCCATAATCTATGGTGGGTGCCGAGACTTCCCGACCAGCAATGGAGAATGTCCCTCCATGAAGAACATTGGCACAGGCTGAATTGATTAGACTTGCTTGTGCTGTCTCTGCGTGCACAGACCTGCTTTCCAGTCCCTAAGCGGCTCTATCCCACCCACGCTGCAGCGCATTCGAGGTACCAATGTTTCTACAGTCCTCGCTACTTTGAGAGTTGATTCCTCTCCCTCATCAAACTAAAGTGGCAGCAAGAATGAGCTTAGTCTGCTTTGCAGCTTGCACTATTCTTGCCAGGCTATTTCCAGGTGCTGGCAAGGTGCTTGGTCCTCCGGATGCCCCCAGGTGGGGTTTCCTTCTATTCAGAAACAAAGGCGTCCATTCTCAGGCCTTTGTACCTACTCATACTCAGTACCTACTTAAGCCAAAGGTATGGCTTGTTCTCTAGCTAGGAGAAATCTTAATGTTATCTAAGGCATTGTTAGAATTGTGCACGACCACAAAGACGACCAGGGGCTTCCACCCAGAGCGACTCAGATCAAGTGCCAAGAAAAGCATCTCCAAATGTCTTTGCAGAGGCTCGCTAAGTCAGACACACCAGAATTTTCTATCCCCATTCTTCTGTGACAGCGATTATCTCCTCTCAGAGCTGGCATGTCACCTCTAGCTTCTCCTTCCTCTCTGGCTTCTGCCAGCTTCGTTACAGGACACATCCCCTTTCTGCCTTCTTCATGGCTACATCTCCCAAAACCAGAGATCGGACAACCTTACATTCCTAAATGAAAGTTGCTTCTTATTTTTTCTGCTTTTTTTCTCTCTCTCATGATAACGTGTGGTGTGAGGGACCAAAGAATAATAGCCTTGTTGTCACTTACTTTCAAACAAAGCCCCTTCCTGGGTACTTTATTTATGATTCCCCAAAGCTGACTTGCTAGGTTTGGGCTCTTGAGGTTAAATTGGAGAAAAAAATGTGAAATTAATTACTGTGTACACACCACTCTCATTATTCCATACCAGGGAATAATATCCCCATAGTAAATTCAGGTCTGCCGGGAGATTGTTTCATAAAATGGGCATTTCCGTAAAATTGCTAGAAATGTGAAGGCCGTCACACTCCCTGGTCTTTCCTATCAGACTCAGCTGTCCATAATGTTGATTGCTCCAAAATCTGACTCATGCTCTCCGATGATGGGGAGCCATGGTTACAACGAGACAACACGCCGTGAGCTGACATATGACCTGAAGCCACTCAGCAGACCTGTCTGCTCCCTCCACCACACACGCCCAGCTGACCATGCCATCTGGGGCCACTGACAGGAGCTTCTAGCCGTCATCTTACTTGTGCTTACAGGAGAGATGTCTTGAGTACTGGGAAGGCAACGTTTCTTTATCCCTGGTTTTACATTTATGATCTTTACAATGGCTTCATTTATTCTAACCAGTCAGCGACCAGCTTACCCCATTAGAGGCTCTGCATACACAGTCCACCTTGAGATCCCAGGGATAGATTCCGTGAGCGATAACAGAGGAAGGGGATCTGGATGGTTACGAAAGCTGATGTCTCAGGAGACACAGGAAGAACATTGGGCATCGAGGGTGATTATATAGATAACCTGTTCTGGAAAACTGCCAAAGATACATCACCAAGGAAAGAAGACTGAGTTCTGAGATCAGGATGAGTCCCCATGCTGGGGTCCCTCATCATCATCACCATCACCATCATCAAACATCAGTTACCTTCATCATCATTGCCATCACCATTCATCTTTAACATCAGTTTCCGTCATCATCACGATCACCATCATCTCCATCATCAGCTACCTTTATCATCACCATCACCGTCATCTCCATCATCAGTTACCTTCACCATCACCATCACTGTCATCTCCAACATGAATTGAGCCACAGTTCTGTGGCAGCAGCCCCTTTCACCTCAGCCTACAGTTCACAAGCAGGTACATTCCATGAGCTGTTTGAGAGACGGAAATATGGCAATCTCTAGAGCCCAAGACCATCTCATCTACCATATGCTAATGTATCAGAGGCCTATGTCAGACACTGAGCAGTTATCAATTGCATGCAAACATCTTATACCATTGCCCTACAAGTCGGGGTATCATCTATAAAATCCTGCACCTTCCACCACTCAGGTGCAAATGAAGACCTTTGGAGAAGAACCTCTCTTTTTCCTGAGGAAAACAACAACAACAGAGCAAACCACAACAATGGAAAGCAAACAAAAACTCTGAGACTGAAAGGCCATCCTTCTGTCCTGTCCAGTCTCTGTCACTTCAGAGCTCTCCCGCTCAGAACACTGTGTCATCACAGCTGCTTTTGGACAAAAAATAAATTTTTTTCCCATTTCTCCTCCATCCTTATTTCCTCTACCATCAGTTTTAATTGTAAGGAAGGTTGGTAGATGCGTCAATGGAATGTACTATGTTTGAGAGACCATTTAGGTTCATGTCAGGAGCTCACATGATGTTTCAGTGGGTGAAGGCGCTTGCTGCCGAGTCTGACAACCTGGCTTTGATTCCAAGCCCCACATGGTAAAAGGAGAAAACTGATTCCTACAGACTATCCTGTGACCTCAACATGTGTACTGTAGTACATACCTGTGTGTGTGTGGTGTGTGTGTGTGTAAGTGTGCACACAAATAAAATAAATAGGTAAACAGTTGTGATTTTTTTTTTAAAGACAATACATGTTCAAAGCAGCACTGGGGAAATGGCTCAGTAGGTAAGGTACTTGCTCTACAAACATGGAAACCCAAGTTTGGATTCCCAGCACACATAAAAAGCCAGAAATGATCGGTCAGTACTGCAGTCCCAAGCAAGTGGGGAGGTAGGGCAGAGGCAGGAGGATCCCAGGGGCTCAGTGGCCAGACAGTGATCTTTGGGTCAGTGAGAAACCCTGCCTAAAAAGTAAGGTGGAGAGAAAGTGAGGAAGGCACTCAATTTCTTTACCCCCTAATATGAACTCACACACACAAATACATGGAGAGAGAGAGAGAGAGAGAGAGAGAGAGAGAGAGAGAGAGGAGGGAGGGAGGAAGAAAGGAGGGAGGAAGGGAGGAAGGAAGGAAGGAAGGAAGGAAGGAAGGAAGGAAGGAAGGAAGGAAGGAAGGAAGGAGAGAGGGAGCATACCAGAATGGTAGGTTTCCGTCAGTTTCTTCTTCGTGCCGGTCATTCGAAGTCCTCTGGGGACCCCTTGCGAACCATGTGTCACAGAAGCTTGTCTGACAGTGTACAGTCCTTGAGAACAGAAAAGGTAGATGAACAGGAAACTCACGAAAATGAAGTGTGTGATGGGGTCTCCACTTTTCTGTCACAGTGTTACTAACTCAGAAACAGGGTGGGGATATATCTGTGCAGGGGTGTGCATACACACTCATCCATGCTCAGTCACTAATTCAGAAGGGGGAAATGGTGCTGTGTGTGCATGCACACTCATCCATGCTCAGTCACTCAGAAGAGGGAAATGGTGCTGTGTGTGCATTCACACTCATCCATGCTCAGTCACTAATTCAGAAGGGGGAAATGGTGCTGTGTGTGCATGCACACTCATCCATGCTCAGTCACTCAGAAGAGGGAAATGGTGCTGTGTGTGCATGCACACTCATCCATGCTCACTCAGATGGCTGGGGAAACTATAGAAGGAGAGGAATGTGAGATGCAACAGGCAGTGATGGGTGATGGCTGAATTAATACAGAGCAAAAAAGAGAAAGAAAACAGACACCACGAATACATGGAAATCTGTCCCAAGGACTCCAACTCTGTTGGCTCAGCCAAACTTCTCTGGAAATGCAGTAGAGACTATGCTCACCCTCCTCATTCTGTCTCGCAACTGCGAAGTGACTAGCATCCACCAGCTGCTGTGTTGAAAGCTGAGTAGGATAGAGGCGTGAAAAAAAAGTGCAGTGTTGTAAACAAAGACATTGACTTGGGAACGCTGACTTGAGAACCAACTCAGAGCCACCCTTCTCTTCCCTGACAAAGGCTGAATTGTCCTGTCTTACAAGGACCCTGGGGATTCTTTGGAGGATGGGGTTAGATTGTGACTGGTGCAGAGTCAGAGCCTGTGAGATGCCACAGCATTTAGCGACGATTCCCCCTGTCCTGGAGTGTATTATCTAGGAGGAGTCAATAAAGCCATGAGTATCCCCCAATTGGTGGCAGAACATACACAACTTATTTTAAAACCTATTGCAGTTGCTTTTCCTTTATTTGGGGTGGGAGGTGACAATAACTGTAGTGACCATAGATTGAACACCTGCCATAAACTTTGCCAAATGTTGACACTCCCCGACTTGTTTTATTTAATTCCTTAACCAAACCCAAGAGGTGGGCCACATGCACACTACTTACAGAGAAGAACGTTCAGTCAGAGGTGGTCAGGACACATCTGAAGTCAATGTATCAGTTAGCTTTTGCTGGTAGCCACAACACACATTTTCTGTGCGGGTGTGGGGGTGCACATGTGTGTACATGAACAGGAAGGCCAAAAATGCTGATGTGTGTCTTGTTCAAACCCACTCCACCTCATTTGTTGAGATAGGGTCTCTAATGACCCTGGAGGTCAACAATTAGGCTGACCTGCCTGTGTATCCCAGGGGTCCACCTTTCTCTACTTCCCCAGGCTGGGATAATAGAGTTTTTCATATGGATATTGAGGATTAACTTTCGGTCCTCATGCTCACACAGCCATTTCTCTGGCTTGTCTCTCAACACACACTTTATTATCATACAGTTATTGTGTTAGAAACAGAGACCCATCTTTGATGGGTTTTCTCTCAAGCAAGCCAGCCAGGGCTGGGACCCTGGCAGAGGGCTTGCTGGGCTCGTATCTACCTCAGCTAATTGCTCATGCCACCATTGGCACAGTAGAGTTCCCCGAGGGAAGCTGAACTTGCTTCAGCATTTCCCAGCTGACTTTGGCTAGAGGCCACTTTCGGTGCCTTGCCATGTGGGCCTCTCCATCGGCTTGCAAACTGTGCAAGTTGAGAAGGCAATAAAAAGAGTCTGCTGGGAAGATGAAGCCATAATCTTACATAATCTGATTGCCAGCATGGCACCCTCTCACCTTTGCTATGCTTTATTGGTTAAGAGCAAACCCCAGATCGTGACTGCAATTGAGAGAAGAGGGTTTGACAAAAATATGAAGCCTGAGAATCTGGGTCCTTGGGGACATCTCAGAGTCTCTCCAGCATCCCACCATTTGGTTCTAGTAAATGACCCTACTGTCCTCCTGCCTTGCAGCTGTCCCTCTGGTTTTCACCTTGCTGAGGTAATCTTTCTATTCTCACAGGCACACAGCTCCAGCCACGCCCTCCTCCAGAAGGCACATGTGATCATTTCAGCCTCCTTGCTCTGGTCTTTCCTGTGGACCCTCTAACCTCTACAGGAGCAGACATGGAAACTTGAGACATCACTGTGATGAACCTTTTCCTACGGAACCTGCTTTGTGGACTCTCAAAACATATTTTGTGGGATACATTTCATACCATAAACCATGCAGTTTCATGATTCTGCATGGATCTGTTAGGGCTCGTCTACTGGGTGGAAAAGAAGGGGACAGTTATGACCTCAAGGTCACCATACCCACAGGAACAAGACCCTGATCAGCTTCATGATGGAGTTTAGGCCTCCACACTCAGCAGAAGAGTAAAAGCTATACTAGAGGAACAGAGTTACACACCTTCATTAGGTTCCTCCATTTATTCTACTATTTCCTTGGGGAAATGCACTTGAAAAATTAAATTTGACCCTATGGACCAAAGAGGAGCCTCAGTAGATGCTAAAATGAGGACTAGGGAAGGCAGGGAAGTATATTGAATATTCTCCATTCTTCAGTGAGTGTCCTTGTTTGTGTGCCTTCTAGACTTCACCCAGAGGCAACCCTCATCCCATTCTCATTGCCCCAACTTTATCTCAGACACTTGGGCTTCCTCGTCTGATGCTTCAGCATCTGGCCTCTTGGCCTCCAATCCATTCTCCATTGTGCTAGCCTAGTGATCTTCTGTTATGCAACACACACACACACACACACACACACACACACACACACACACACACGTACACTCACAGGTATATAAATCTACTCTCTTCAGATAGGGAGCCCACAACAGACCAAAGTACATATATCACCAAAGCCGAACTTGATAAAACAATGAATTTCATAGGTGTTTTATTACTTACAGGAACACAGGTGCAGTGATTTGAATAAGAATGGCCCAATAGGCTCATATATTTGAATGCTTAATCACCAGGGAATAACACTATTGGAAAAGACTAAAAGAATTAGGAGATGAGGCTTTATTGGAGGAAGTGTGTCGCCGGCAGTGGGCTTTGAGGTTTCAAATGCTCAAGCCAGACACCGTCTCTTCCTGCTGCCTGTGGATCTAGATGTAGAGCTCTCAATGTAGAGGTCTCCAGTACCATGTCTGCTTGTGTGCCCCTCCCACATACCGTGATGATAATGGACTAAACCTCTCAAACTGTAAGCAAGCCCCAATTAAATGGTTTCTTTTATAAGTGTTACCTTGGTCATGGTAATTCTTCACAGCAATAGAACACTAAGAAAATAGGTGAGGGGTTACTTGCAGGAGTAGAAATGACTCAGACAGCTGTATCACCAAAGTCCACCCCAAGATGGTGACAGCTCACAAAAGCTGGAAACGTGGAACACATGACCTGCAGGCAGCTCTGTAGGTTGGAGAATGGCTATTCCAGGTGGCTCAGTTTATCTGAGCCTCTCTAGATAGCTCAGCAGGCTCAACTTCTAGGCAAACTGGCTGTTTGAGGCTCTTCGTTGCAACTTGGCTTGTCTGAGTGATGCTCAGCCATCTTTACTTTCTTTATACTCTTGAGGAAGGAGGAGCCTAGGGAGTCTGGCCAGTTTCAGGGACTTCCTAATGCTATTTGGAGTTGTTTACTTCCTTTCATAATGAGCTTTCCTGATGGATGGAATGTTCTAACCTGAAGGAAATGGCTTTACAGCCCACCAAGTCATAAAAGTAGCTATGGCATTCCTTGCCCTAAGACTTTTCACTGGGGCCACCCATGAATAATAAAACCTCTGGCTGGTTCATAAAGTCTACAAAGACAGCCGTCACTCAGTGATGCCTTATACTTTTTAAACAACCTCTCCACACTGACAGTGTCTGCACACAATTTCCCACATTCCCATGGTGAGAATGGTGGTTTAAATAAAAATGTCCCCCATAGGCTCATAGGGAGTGCTGCTATTAGGAAGTGTGGACTTGAGAGAGGAAGTGTGCCACTGGCGGTAGACTTTGGGGTTGCAAATACTGAAGCCAGGCCCAGAGTCTCTCCTGCTGCCAGACAATCTGGATGTAGAACTCCTAACCACTTCTCCAGCACCATGCCTGCCTGTTTGCTGCCCTGCTCCCCTTCATGATGACAATGGACTAAACCTCTGAACTCTGAGCCAACCCAAATTAAATGCTTTCCTTTATAAGAGTTTCTGTGGACATGGTGTCTCTTTACAGCAACAGAAACCATAACTAAGAAAGTGGGAATGAGAAATAACATCGGCAAAACTTCCCGATCTCTTATAGGTAGGATGCAGGTGTGCACCGTGGATCTTTCTAATGATATCCCTCCAGCACAAAGCAGATGGTGAGTCAGGATGAAAAGCACATGTCCCAGCAGACCCCAAAAGGTCCTCCTTTGTCAGGTACACAGAGTACTGTTTCCCCTGAAGTAGCTTCTCGGGTCCAAATCAGGATTCTTGGGCCCTGGCCACCATGCTGTGTGTCGGTCATGACAGCATTTCTGACTACATGTGCCTGACTCACGGTGGAGCCTGCAATGTCATCAGGAACCATGACTACATACAAGGTTTTTCATGTCCCTGTTTCTAACAAATGTCTTCTCTCTTTGCACTTCTCTACATGTTCCATAGAATGAGTTCACCATGTTACAAATATTTCAGATCCACCAAATATCTCAGTTTCCCTCCAGCTCTTGGCATTTTTCCACAGCATGCCCCCTGTGTCTAAACACTCCTAGTTCTTCCTTGTTCTTCTAGATTACTCCTGTTCAGTTTTTTTTTTTTTTTTTTTTTTGGTTTTTTGG
>NW_026067968.1:185985-218964 GCF_014885135.2 Alexandromys fortis | reverse complement strand
TTTTTTGGTTTTTCGAGACAAGGTTTCTCTGTGGTTTTGGAGCCTGTCCTCGAACTAGCTCTTGTAGACCAGGCTGGTCTCGAACTCACAGAGATCCGCCTGCCTCTGCCTCCCGAGTGCTGGGATTAAAGGCATGTGCCACCACCGCCCGGCTCCTGTTCAGTTTTCAGTCTTAAAAGTCCTTGCAAAATTCCCTCTTTGAATCACATTTCCTGCAGCCCAAGGGTGATTGCATTTTAATCTGCAATTAACTCATTTACATCTATAGATGAGAAACATTTGGGCTTTGTTGACCATTTGCTGTGGGAAGCTCATGCTTTGCTTGAATATAAGCCTGCTTGGTTTTCTGCTAGGAAATGTCCTATCTAATTCAGTTAGCTGTCTTGAGAGCTGCTAGCCTGCTAACTATACTCACCCACTATCCTCATTGGTTTGTGGGAGAGAGTGCCTGACATCAGCTGAGCCCATCAATTTCTCATTAAATCCCTAAGTCTAATATGTGGGCCCAAGAACTTTGGGAACCATGTTTATCATGCCGCTTATTTGCTCTTTGACAAGTTAGTACAAGATTAATTATTTAAAACAAACACCCCCCTGTTTCTTTGAGTCAGGAATCTGATGCAGCTTTCCTGGGACCTCTGCCTCCAGGTATCATCAGAAAATTGTAATCGAGAAGTCAGCTGGTGTCCCTACCTCATCTCAAGGCTCAGATGGGGAAGGTTGTCCTGCCAAGTCCACATGAACAGGCCCTATGATCTTTGTGCATTGGCTGCTGTTGGCAATGGGGTGCCTCCAGTTCCCTACCTGACTGTGGGCCAGAGGCTGCCCTCAGTTCCTCACCTCATGAACACCCTTAACATGTCCACTGCTTTCACTCAAGCCAACAAAGGAAAAATGTCATAGTCTTTTTTAAAAATATATATATATATACTACAGATATATAGTGCGTGCTGAGCATAGTCCTCCGCCCTGTTAATTCTGTTTGTTCCCTAGACAATTTCACTTCTACATTGATCTCTCTCTCTCTCTCTCACACACACACAGAGGAAGGGAGGCAGAGAGAGAGTGTGTGTGTGTGCATAGTTATATAGAATCTAGGAACTGCAAATATGAGAAAACATCTGATATTTATCTTTCTGAGAAATCTTAATTCATACACTTTGATTGTATACAGTTTAATTTCCTTGTAAATGGCATACCTTTGTTAATCTTTATGACTGCCAAAAGCTTCCACTATGTATATATGCCACACTTTATTTATCCATCCCTCTGTTGTTGAACATCATAGTACATTGAATATTAGAGATGGCCTTTCATGATATTCTGTTGGATCAAATCAAGAGTGTTCAAATACTTGGCATATGTTCAAAGAGCTGGCAGTTTGAAGTCATCAAGTTATTAGATGTTGGAACCTTTAAATGTTCTCATTTTATGTTCTGAAGAAGTTATGAATGAAAAGGAAGCGAGTACTTTGTACTTGGTCTCACAACTAGCGATGTAAGAACAGCACTGCTACACGGCTTTAAATTCTAACTGTGCTTGGCTACACCAGATGCCTCCAGACCCTGATGTTGGAAAGGTGGGTCAAAATCATGGACAACCACACAGCGGGTTTGTAGGGTTGGTTTCACCGTGAACAGAGGTCACACAATTCCCTCCTCCCTCAGGGGCTAGGGGAGGTGGTTCAGCACCGTGGACAGCAGGCCGTCGACCTTACCCCCGGAAAATTTGTTCAGAACCATGGATAGAGGCTCTTTGGTTACCTCCACCTCTTTGGGCCCGGGTGGATGGGTCGGCATCTCTGACACATTAGATACATAGCTCAGAACCAAGGGCACCTCTGTGAAGCGGGATTAGACTGGGATGATCCACATCACCCCGCCTGTGAGGTTGTTGAAAGGTGAGTCAGTCTGGGAGGTTGTTAAAAGGTGGGTCAGTACTATGGACAGCAGCATCCTTGCTTTGCAGGGCAGTTCAGTCATAGCTGACCAATGGCTGAGTCCATGAATTAAGAATTGAAATAAAAACATCCGGTCTACCAAGTAAAGACTTAGAAAGGGTGAGATTACTTTTGAGAAGATTTATACTCTTGCTATATATATGAGAGTATTTCTCTTGTGGCTGAGGGATAGCATCTCAATGCTTGTCAGGCAAAGGAATTTCGTTTAGTTGCTATTTTTTTTAAACAGGCATTCAATAATTCTTGAGAATCTGTTTCGGAAAGAAATCAGCACTCTTGCAGCTCGATGATCTAAAAATATGCTGTGGGAAAAATTATTTTATAGCCTAATGCAGAATGCCTCTCTCTCGTCCTTTTTGCTGAATAATGTTCTTTGTTCCTGCAGAGTCATGTGCTTATTCCCCCACTGCTTTGGTTCACACAGTCCAAGTAGTTGAGGTATTTTGCTTGCTCTTTTTAATACTTGAAGGCTGTCAGCCTTTATTGTGGCACAGCAGGAAGTGGCCCTCGAGGGGGCCTCTCTTACTGGATCTGAAAAGGAAATCTTTCAAATTTGCTATTTGCAGAAATTTGAACATAAATATTTCCAGAAAAAAAGTCTCCTTGTAAATATCCCTATTTCCGGATTTGAAGGCTCGGGGTGAGACAGAGTCATAGGTTCATATTAAAAGCTAGTTGTCCCCGCTAGAAGTGACAATGTTTTTGCTTTAGAGCAGTTTTGGGGGTGTCAGGAAGTAGATATGCACTCTCCATAAGACACACAATGAAAGGATTAGACATGATTTTTGAGAACAAAAGCTGGGGGAAAGTTGCTAGACACTCACTGGGGTTCACCCTTGAATCTTCCCCACTGTTCTAGATGGGGTTTTTTTTTTTTTTTGCCTCTGTGACAAACATGTTGACCAAAAACAACTTGAGAAGGGAGGGGCTTATTTGGCTTATACTTCCAGGCCACAGTCCCTCATTAAAGAAAGTCAGGGCAGGAACTTGAAGCAGAAACCAAAGAGGAACACTACTTACTGCCTTTCTCTCTCTGGTCCATGCTCGGCTAGCATTCTTTTCAAACCAGGATCACATTTCCAGAGCTGGCACTGCCCATGGTGCTCTGGACCTTCCTCCATCAATCAACCATCAAGACAATTCCCCACAAACATGGCCACAGGCCAATCTGATCTGGGAAATTCTTCAATTGAGGTTTCCTCTTCCCAGATGACTCTAAGTTGTGTCAAGTTGACAGTAAATACTAGTCAGCAATGCCACCATATGCTGCAAGCTCTATGAAGTCAGGAACTTTGCCATTCATCTTACTGTCAGTCCTGCCCCCATGCCACGCTCTAGATTCCCAGTAAAGGTTCTGTGGTTTGAAAGGAATAACTCAAGTGAAGCAGCTCTGTATCATATAAGGACTAAATCTGCCTTCTCCACCAAATTACACTGTTGCTTTCTTCCTCCCCTCCCCCCCGCCTTTTTTAAAGCTTTTGTGAAATATCAACAGTTGGAAAACTCCGAAAGGAAACTCTTGTAACTCACGGGGAAAGTCTTGGAGGTGGCAGCAGCGTGGGGAAAGCATGATGAGGGAGTGGACCAAGGGGGAATTCTTTTATTGTGCCACGTAGTATTTGATTAAAATTATAATATAGGGAATTTGGATGTAAGAAATCTATCTTGGATGCTTCTAAATGAAACCCCGTCCATCAAAAGCTGAGAGCCATTGTTAGCATTTTTCATCTTATCTCAGCGAGGTGACATTACTCACCCACTGTACTGCTGCATGAATGGCATCGCCTGGCTTTATCTAGGAATGTCTACATGAAGCCAGTGGTAGCTTTATTTCTTCCCTCCTCAACCATGACAGTTATACAGACAGATTCTCAAGAAAAGAGAAGATGTTTTTGATCTGCCTTGGGCACAAGATTTACCAGAGTCTCAGCTCCTCACTGCAAAATGTGCACCACAGGCTCATCCCAGACGTCTCTTTCAAAAGTCAGCAAAACTATATGAGGCTCCATTGTAATTCTATAAGAAATTTCCTTTCTTTCTCTTCCTCCCTCCTTCTCTCCCTCCCTCTCTTCTGCTGTGGGAACTTCTTCAGTCATTAACCTTTAAGATACCAGCCCACTTTGGGCATGGTCTAATGTACTATAAATGCAGATGAAAAGCATGCACTGGGCCTCTTGGCCACTGGATTTGGCTCCAGTTCCCAGTGCACACAGAGGACTGTAGATCACTACTCTTTCTATAAGTTTAACCCCTAATAAATAAACCTTTGTTATACTCCATTCTGGGCTATTTTGGAACTCTTTTGTATACCAGCACCCTCATTTCCTCTCTCCTTCTCTCTCTTCCTTCCTCCCTCTCTCCTTTCTTCTCTTCCTTCATCTCTTGTCTCTTTCCTTTCCTTTTGTCCTCCCTCCCTTGTCTCCTTCCTTCCCTTCCTTCATCCCTCCTCCCACATCTCCTTCCCTCCCTCCCCTCTCTCCTTCCCTCCCTTTCTTCCTCCTTCCCCCTCTCTCCTTCCTTTCCTCCATCCCTTGTTTGTGATCATCTTTATGTTTCAGTAGAATAGCCCCTGTTTTAAGTAGTGAAATGAATAAAAGAGCAGCAAGTCCTGAGTGGAACTATGAGCCCTTGGGCCCTCCTGGTTTGCTTCTGTTGGTATTGGCACTACAGGAGGAAGAAATCTGAGAAGGTGTATGGGGAAACTTCACCCTATAGTGTTGAAGAAAGATGCCAAGTCCCACCCTGGACTGACCCCTAGTGACACTCTGGGGAAAATCTCTTCTATTTGCAGGGCTGTAGCTTTCTCACCAGCACAGTGGAGCTCATGACTGAGATCTCATGGCATGTGAAGTTGTGGGCATGAAAGTCCTATAAGAATCATAGAACTCATGGCTGGAGAGATGGCTCAGGGGTTTGAAGCACTGGCTGCTAGAAGATGTGGGTTCAATTCTCAGCACCAACATGGTATCTCACAACTGTTTGTATCTCCAGCTTCAAGGGATCTGATGCCCTCATATGGAAACACATTCAGGCAAAACACCAATGAACATAAAAGTTAGTTTAAAAAACAAACAATAGAACTCCACAACAGAACTCCACAAAAGTGCCTACAGTACTGTTGTTACTAATCACTATGGAGCTCCAAAACACTAGGAACATTTGAACCTGACATCCAAAAGAGAATATTAAGTGGGCTTGGTAATGTGCATCTGTTCCCAGCACTGGGGAGACTGAGACAGGAGGGTGGAGAACTTGAGATCAGCCTGAGTTAGAGTATGAGTCTGTCTCTAACAAAACAAAACAATTTACTAATTTACTTTTCCCTTGCTGTGATAAACACCGTAAATAAAACCAGCACGGGAAGGAAAAGGTTTCTTTGACTAACAGGTTAGAGTCCATCACTGTGGGAAGCTAAGGCAGGATTCCAGCGGCAGGAGCTGGTGCCGAGGCCATGGAGAAGCATTGCTTACTGACTTGCTCGTCAAGGTTCGCTAAGGTTCTTACAGCTCCTGCTATGAGCTGCCAGGGTGACACTGTCCACAATGGGCTAGGCCCTCCCACAGTAACCTTTATTGAGTAAAATACCCTGCAGACAATCCCACTGACTAGTCTGATGGAGACAACTTTTTAATTGAGGTTCCATCCTCCATACTGATTCAACCTTGTGTCAATTGGACAAACACTTAACACTACATAAGTAAAGTCCTTTCACTTCAATGGCATGTTCCCAGGGCAGTGTCTAAGAGTGTACTTTACCTGCAAGTAGCTGGGAGCAGCTGTGAATGAATCCCATCACTGACGAGGGATGGTTAGGAGCGGGAATGCCCCTTCGGTTTCTGCACTCTGTAGTCTCATCTACTGTTGTCTGGGACTGAGGCTGGGCCCTTGAAGCAGAAGGAGGCAGGAACTGGGCCTCGTCCCTAACAGCAACAAATGGAAAAGTGCTTCAGTAGAAGGGAGGGGGATGTGTTGGTGGTGGTTGGATCATGGATTGGCTATTTCTTGAAAGTGATGAGTTATCTCTATCTTGAATCTGGTGTTTGTAGGAGTCTCCAACTTTTCTCTTTCTTGTGACGTCCTGCTACACTTTCTGTTAAATAATGGCCCCAGAACACAAGAAGCCTGCTGCTCCACAGATGACTGGAAGAGTTCTGAGCTCATGGTGCTTTCCACCTCAGAGCCACTGGGGCTTCCCAAAGAGCAGACAGAAACGCCTGGTTTTAAGAACTGGGAAGTGGCTTAAAGCAGGTATATTATAACTTCATTATCTTCCAGAAATGTCAACCCAAACCCAGAGAGGCTGTTGTATGACAAAACCTTTCCTGGGAAGACACAACACACATCTCTATTCACACTAGAGAGGGCAGACCGAAGTACAGATGCCACTAATGTCCAACATGGGGAAGCAATACATTTTATTGGGGTTACTTAGAGGAGCAGAAATGACTCGAAGACGGCTGTATCACCAAAACACACCCCAGCATGGTGACAGCTCACAAAACACAGTTGGAGAGTATCCTTTCCAAGTGACTGGTCTAAACCTCTTCTAGTTGTTACATTTGTGATAGGGTTGTATAGATAATCCACGGTCCCACCTAAAAATCCTGTACTCATACAGACTGCCCCTGCTCTGAAATCAGATGGCCTTCCATGCAGAGGACAGACTTGCTCAGCGTGTGCTCCCCAGTCTCTCAGGATGCAAGGTGAGCTCTGCAATGCCCTGGCTTTAATAAATGAGGTGAAAGACTGAGCTTGGCATCATGGGATTTGGGGATGTGATTCCTGTCTGTTTGGGGGCATTCCAGAAACTTAGAAAAATATCCTAACACAGAACTATGTGAGATATCATGCCCCTGAAGTCCCAGCTACTTGGGAGGCTGAGCCAGGAAGATCACTTGAGTGCAGGCATTTGAGGACAGATTGAGAAAGAAAAAAATCCTAAAACCAGTGAAAGGCCAGCTTATTGCTGACTCTGGAAATGCTAGGGGTAAAAAAAACAGACCCAGGAACTGTCAGGCAAGGCCCTGGCTGTTGCTCTTCCCTTTGCTCTCCAGACGACCCTCGTGAAGCCTGGAATGTTCAGTCATTCACTTGGTTGCACGTCTCTTTCTGTCGTTAAAGTTGAAGGTTATGTGGTAGGCTTTGTGGGTAGGCCTTGTCTCATCTTTTGGTGGAAAGCCTTCTGGGAAAGTACCAATGCATAGAATACCTTGCTGTAGTTAGCAGTTGGGTGCACAGAACTATGCCAGGTGCGGTGACGATGAGAGACTTTTAGAAGATGCCCAGTGTAAGGAAACAGTCTTAGGAAACAGATGGATTTCAAAGGCACAAAGTATTTGTACAAGTACTCATTCATCCGTCCATTTATCCCTCTATCTGTCCACATACCATCATCTCTCTACCCACCCCCTCATCTATCTATCCATCTACCCATCCACCCATCTACCCACCAGTCCATCATCCATCCATCTATCCATCATGTACTCACTCATCCATCTATCCCTCTATCCATCAATATACATAATCATCATTTATCCACCCACCCACCCACCCATTCATCCATGTACGCACTCATCCATCATCATCATCTACCCATCCATTTATACATATATATATACCGATCCTCTACCCACCCACTCATCATTCATTCATTCATTCATTCATCCACCCACCTGTTTATCCATCTATACAACCACCCATTATCCACTTATCCACCCAACCTTACATTCATCTATCCATCCATCTATCTACCTGTCCACCTACTCATATGCCCACCCATCTATCCACTCATCCGTCCATCCTTCCACCTATCCATCTTGCTAATAGGTATTGATGGTGACCAAAGAATACAGAAGTAAAAAGACAGGGCTTCAAGAAGACTGCAAGAGAGAAGGAAGGTTTAAGGGCAGCAAGAGTCTCTTTCTGCTTGGTGCCAAAGTCTCTGTGTGAAGAAGTAGCAGTAGGAAAGTCGGGAGAAGTGGGTAGGGACTCATCTCCAATGGAAGCACTTAGGAATGGTCACAGTGAGTTGGTAGCTTAGAGGGAAAGGGGAGGGCACTCTGAGGAAGGGCACAGAGATGTCATTTACAGTGAGAGTTTGGAAACTAGTTCTGAATGAAGTGTGAAGGGAGCATGGGAATGGGGCAGGAGGTAACAGAGGCAAGGGGACCAATGAAGAGGCTCTCACTTCTGCCAGAGGGGCAAAGCAACTGGGCAAAGGTCATGGCTGAGGAGAGAGGAGGTCACAAGCCTCACTTCACATGCTGTGGCTGTTTGAATGAGAATGACACACTACAGGCTCATGTTTGAGTGCTTGGTCCCCAATACCAAAACTGGGAAAATCTCAGAGGTGTGGTCTTGTTGGAGTAGGTGTGTTCTTGCTGGAGGAGCTGGGTCACTGGGGGTGGGTTTTGAGGTCTCTGCCTGCTGCCTGTAGATCAGGATGTAAAGCTCTCAGCTATTGCTCCAGCACTGTGCCTGTCTGCTTTTCAACATGATGTTTATGGGCTCAACCTTAAAACTATAAGCAAGCCCCTGAGCAAATACTTCCTATTATGAGGGTTGCATTGGGCAGGGGGTCTCTTCATGGTAATAGAATAGTAACTAAGAAACATGACATTTTCAAAAGTGAAAACTAAGAGTTAACAAGCCTTGCCCACGGTCACAGCTGTTCCAGTGAGCAGGTCCCTTTCTTTGTCCCATCCGCCTGGCTAGCTTACACCCGAAATAATCACACAGAAACCGTATTCATTTAAACACTGCCTGGCCCATTATCTCTAGCCTCTTATTGGCTAACTCTCACATATTAGTTTAACTTCTGTGTCTGCCCTTTGACCTCTGTATTTGCCCTTTGGAAGTCAAAAGCAGGTGTTTGCCACATCTGCTTGCTTTGAGAATGTTTGGGGTCTTGCAATGTGGACAATTTTCCTCTAGGAAAGACAAAGGCTGGAATGTCGGGGAAGCAGAGAGAGGAGGAGGAAGGACAAAGTCGGAAAAGCATCACTCTTGCAAGAGAAAAGCCACATGGAGGAGGAGGGACACCAGCTGCAGGTACTGCCGCTATTCAGACAGTGGCAGACATGGGGGACACTAGCTATGGGTAGAAGTTGTTAAGAAGGAAGACCTCTCTTCCTAGGAGGCCTGACCTGGGTCGGGGGAGAGGAAGGGATGGGCGCTATCCCAGCAGCCTCTGCTCTCGAGAGACTTGACAATGACCCTCTTCCTATATGCTTGGAACACTGACTTGTCTGAAATCCAAACCTTGTGAGCCAAGGGTGAGTCTGACGTTGAAAAGAAAGGCGGCGTAGAAGTCCTGGGCGCACAGTAGGTGTTCCATAAAGGCTGACTATGGGGGTGTGTGAGGAGGTCTTGGGTTTCTTGGCCCCTCTGAATCCAAAATACCCTATAGATGCCGCGTTTTCTGCCCGCAGCCTCTTGTTCAGCCTCATGCATTTTGCATGTCCCCCTCCTTTACAAAGTGGATTCTCAAAGTCAACGCAATGTGGAGTGACATACTTTCTCTCTCACGGGCTGCCTCTCCACAAACCCTGTGGAGGAAAATGAGCCAGGGTTTCTCACTGCATGTGCTGGGCTGTGGAAATCCTTGGGCTATAAATAGCACGTGTGTGTTTTTTTAATATGATGGACTCATTTTCTCTTATCATAAAATCTATGGCTTCTATTTATAGCCACGGTGCTGCTCCTAGTTCTGAGGGATTGTAAAAATAGGTTTAAGGAAATAGATGTGCTTAGCCAACCTTCCCAGCTTGGAGACAGCAGAAGGGGCTGGCAGATGGGGGCTCCAGGATTTGGGCTCTTGGCATTAACCCCATGCTGTCGGGGAGTTGTTCTCAGTTCCAGGCCCCTCAGGTCTCCATCCTTCAGCTTGAATTGCATTTGCTTGGATGAAGAGCTGTGTTCATTCACTCCCTGAGAGCCTGCTTCAGCCCAGCCCAGCTGGAAAGCTCTTGGGAAATAAACGCATTTGTACACCACAGCAGCCAGCTGACAAAAGCAGGAGACCTGGTGCCCAGCACGACACAGGTGCGCGGTGAATGAGAGAGTGCCCAGGAAGCCTCCAGAAGCCACCTCAGTGCTGCCCAGGGAAACCCCAGAGCCACCTGTGAGAGGCAGAAAGACATCCGGCAAAGAAACTCTTGAACTGTCCGTCAGGGTTACCTAACATGCGGGGGCCACCCAGTGTCCATTTGCTCCTGTTGTTGGGCCCTATAGGCACCCCAGTTGCTTAGCCAGAGCCCCTGCCCTGCTCAGCTCGTCCTTACACAAGGCTAGCTTGTCCTAGGATGCAGGTGCTTGCTTTAGTTAACTGGAATCTGTAAGGGGCCAGAAGATGCCTGGTGAAGGCTGCTGCAACAGGAGGACCAAAAATGTTGCCCCCAAAGAGTGCCATCCATCCATCCATCCATCCATCCATCCATCCATCCATCCACACGCACGCACGCACGCACGCACGCACACACACAATCAGCTGCACCTTCATTTGCTGTTTGTTTACAGTTTTATTGAGGTATAAGATATATACCATATGTAACGCTACAGTATATGCAGCCGCTGAATTTGGACTTCCAAAAACTCACCTAAACCAAGACCCCCAAAACACTCACTTGCAAAAGGGCTCTTCCCCCTTTGACAGGTGTGCCCTAACGGAGAGCCGTCCTTTTAGATTATTTCCTAAAGTGTGTAACAGGGTGATGTGGGATTCCCCTCTGTATGCTGTGAATATCATTGGTTAATAAAGGAACTGCTTTAGGCCTATAGCAGAGTTATAGGGGAACAGAGCTAGGCAGGGAAAATTAAATGGAATGCCAGGAGAAAGGAGGTGGAGTCAAGGAGAAGCCATGTAGCCCCACCAGAGCCAGATGGAACTTTAGCCACAGCCATGTGGCGATACACAGATTAATAGAAATGGGTTAAATTAATATGTAAGAGTTACCTAATAAGAAGCTAGAGCTAATGGGCCAAGCAGTGATTTAATTAATACAGTTTTTGTGTGATTATTTCGGGGCTAAGTGGCCAGGAACCAATAAGTGGCCTCCTTACAGGCTTTGGTGGTTTGAGTGCCCCATATGGTTAAGTTCAATGCGTCAGTCTTTCCTTCCCCATGTTTGGGTTGTGCTCTCTGGAAATCACATGGGGTCTGACCATAGCTTCTAAGTCACTGTCACACAGATCCAAAAGCCAAACCAAAGGGTCCTTCATTAACACAGCCAATCACACAACTCCTTAAGCCAGCGGTTCTCAGCTTTCCTAAAGCTGCAACCCTCACATTGTGGTGGCTTCCAACCATAAAATGATTGCCGTTGCTGCTTTGTAACTGCAAATTTGCTACTATTATGATTCATAATGTAAATATATGTGTTTTCCAATGGTCTTAGGTGACCCTTATGAAAGAATTTTCAACTCTCAAAAGGGGTGGAGACCCACAGGTTGAGAAACACTGCCTTAAGCTCTTGTGTTCAAGCATGTTCTAATATGTTCTGGCATGTTCTAACAGTCTGGTCCACTTCTTTTGCTTGCTGTTTGCATCCACTGCATGCCTGACCTGTGCATCCTCAACGTTGTGTTCCAGGACAAGCAGCACCCTGTCTGCAGGTCAGCTCCCTAGGGGGAGACAGACCGCTGCTGTCTCAGACTCCCCCACACACCACAGATGTTTGCTTTGGTCTCAGTCCAGGCACCCCCATAGCTCTGTCACCCTCCTGCCTTTAGCGGCTTTTGTTTTAACATCGCCCCAGAATGGAATCTCTTTGAAGACATTGCAAGTGACAATTAGGGATTCAATTTAAGAAAAAATTCAACCCTAGGTGGTCCTGCCAAGTCAAATAACTCAAAGGCAGTGACAACACCTGACAGGCAGAGGCGACACTGGCACAGGAGACGTGTTCTTTTTAAAAATCAATGTTTGGCTGCTGCAACGTAGGACTGTTGACATTGGAAAAGACAGGCTCTTATACCTGGAGAAATACAGTGCAATAACTGTCAGGTGCCATTGGCTCAAGTTAATTCTTTCCAAACGCTACATTAGATACGGGCATGACTCAAAGCACTAGCCCTCTTAAGGCCTCTCCTTGAGACTTGCAGGTGTCTTTAGACCTTGGGTGGCTCTGACCTCAATCTGGCAAAGATGGTGGGGAAGGCTGGCGATTCCTGCTTTTTCTAGCACTGTGACTGCCACACAGAGGATACTCAGCAAGTAATTCTTGATTGACTGTTAATGACGCTTCCCCACCTGGATTAGTGATGCTGAGATTTTGTAGCGAATGGGGTTAGAAGGCTGGGGAGATGCCGAGTTGTTAAAGTATTCACATGTGGAACTGAGTTTGATTCCCCCAGAATCTATATGAAAAATAACAAGCCAAACATGACAGTGGCTGGCACCTGTAATCCCAGCACTGACCAACCCAGTCTAGGAGAATCAGTGAGCTCCAGCTTCAGGGAGAGACAGTGTCTCAAAAACCAGAAAGTGACTGGAGTGGCACCCAGTGTCAGATACTGGCCCCCACCCCGCATACATGAACATACATGAACACACACAGGCAGACGCACATATGTCTGCAAAATAGTAATTGGAGCCGCTGATCCCTAAAGGCATGATTTCGGCTTGGCTAGCCTTGAAAGGCAGATAGGGTAAGAAGTGGAAGGGGGTAGCAGAGGGGGTGCATCTTGAGGAGAGACAGTCATTCAGACAAAAGAATGTCACCAAGAACAAGCACAGGGAAGCGATGCCCAGCAAGGTCAACTAAGGATGTGCCCTTATTGAGGTAGAATGTTCCAGAAGGCCGGAGTGGCAGAGTAGCGAGCAGCACAGAACTTGCTCTGTCGCACTCCAGAACAGATCTGCCCAACACCGTTTGTCAGAAGTTTCAGAGCTCTGAGGTATTTGACCTTTATCTCGCGCCATTTAAGAGGGCTTTCAAGCAATCAGGCCAGCACAGACACTTGAGCCAAAACGAACTCTTTCTTTTCTTTAATTTCAAACTAGCCAGCTAGAATATCGCTTCTCACCTTAAGTACCAATATGACATTTTGAGCTAAACAAACTCCAAGTCAGACTCTAATTGCTACGACGCTGCCCTTTCCAGCATCCCTGCCTCCCTGTGACACTGCACACTGGCTCTCCCAGGTCTCGATGGCCTCCTATTCTCTGATTCTGTGGCTTCCAGGCATGGTTCACAATACCTGGGACCAAATATTGGGGTAATATTAGCTCATATGCTTGGCCAAATAGAACTCACTGCCTTAGCCAGCCTCTCCCAGTCTCCCCGTGTTAGTCTGAATCTGTGCTGTGTAACTGAGCACGTGACTTGGGGTGTGCAAAGAGGCTTGGGAGTCTAATGGGAAGTTGCTGGCATCAGGCTTGTGGGTGTGCTGAGTGTCTCCTAACCCAGAAGGTGGAAGAGTGAGAGACTGAGCAAAGAGGGAGGGAACACTCCTATAAACAATCCCACCCTCTTGTTAGTACCCAGAGTCCTGAGAACCTATCCTCTATCTACTGATGAGGATTGAGCCCAGTGACCTGAACACCTCCTAAAGGCCTAGGCTCCCAACACTGGTCCTTTGGGGGACCATAACTTCCAACCCATAAGCCTAAGAATAATGAAGGATGTTGAACTGAGTTCCCCAAAAGACACACTGAAGTCCCAAGTCTTAGGACCTGTGAATGTGGCCTCATTTCAAAATAGAGATTGTACTGTCTAGTTTTACGTCAACTTGACACAAACTAGAGTCCTCAGCGAGGAAGGTGCCTTGGTTGGGGAAATGCCTCCATGAGATCCATCTGTAAGGCATTTTCTTAATTAGTGATTTATCGGGAGAGTCTGGCTCATGGTGGGTGGGGTCATGCCTGGGCTGCTGGTCCAGGGTTCAAAGAAAGCAGGCTGATCAAGCCATGGAGAGCAAGCCAGTAAGCAGCTCCCCTCCATGGCCTGGACATCAGTTCCTATCTCCGGGATCCTGCCCTGTTAGAGTTCTCGCCCTCATTGCTTTTGATGACGAAGAGTGAAATAAACCCTTTCCTGCCCAACATGCTTTTGGTCGTGGTGTTTCATCACAACAACAACCTGACTAAGACAGGGATTTCTGCTGATGCAATCAACTTCGACGGAAGCCAGATTGGTTGAAGCAGACCCTAATCCAGTGTCTGGCTTCCTTACTAAGGATCTGGAGACAGAAAGTCAGACATGGGAGAGAAGGCCATGGGACTAAGAGCAGCCTGTGAGGGATGTGGGGAATAGCCATCAACTGGGGGTGGGGCAGGACAGGTTCCTTCACTGCCATCAGAAGGGACCAACACTGCCGACAGCTGGGTCTTGGTCATCTGCCCTCCAGTTCTGTAGAAAACACAGTTCTGTCACCTCAAGTGTTTGGCTTTTGGTCGTGGAAAACTAATTCAGTTAGGGGCCCTCTGAAACAGAGTGGCTCACCCAATATCTTAGAACCATGCTGTCAATGCAGAGGCCCCAATGCTCAGATGTCCTGGTCATAAACCCAAATCACATGACAGCCGGTGTTCACCCGCTGCCAAGTGTCACAAATCCCTGTCCCTGTGCTAATGGGAGGGCCAGGAACCTGTATGGAACCAGTCACTACAGGTCTTCCTGACCAGCAGGACGTTTCTCTCTCACCTCCTGGCTCACCGATCTCCACAGTGGTTGGTCCTGGGCTGAAGAGAGCAGAGCTCATGAGCGGCGCCTCTGTGAACGTGGGGTTTCGAGCCACTACAGTGGGCTGCCGCCTCTACTGCTCCCCTTTATACCCGAGAAAGATTGAAGCAGCCGGAAGGGGGCGGACGGGGGCAGATAGTCGCAGACAGAAAGTAGCTTGCTTACATCAAGCTCTTAATAAATGCCAGCTGTGCTCCTAGACTGTGAGGAGGAAAAGTGCCAACTGCTCACTCTCGGCAGACACGGAACTCTCAAACCCTGTGCACCCTGAACTCCAAGACCCTTTTTTTTTTTTTTGCAGGTGTGCAAAACCAGTTCTGCCTGTTTTTCAAATAGAATTAAATGTTCAGTGCTCTGAGAGTGGTCAGCAGGGGCCAGGGCAGAAGGGACGGAGAAGGGAGCACATATCTCAGAGCTTCTAGCAGGAGGACTAAGCTTGGAAGACCTGCACAGGCTGCTGGGAATGTAGCCCAGCAGCAGAGTGCTTGTCTAACAACAGGTGTTATGACCTGGCCTCCATCCTCAGTACTGCCCCATAGAGGCTGTTGCTAAGAACAATGGGCTATATATTTCAAAAATTTGAAGTAAAATTTCAAATGTTCTTACCACGAATAATGGTAGTGTGGGGGAATAGGTTAATACGCTCGACCTAATCATTCCATGTGCACACAGACTTGAAAATATCACACTGGGGGCTGGGGAGGTGGCTCAGTCAGCGAAGTGTGTGTTGTACAAGCAAGAAGACGAGAGTTTGGTCCCTGGAAACCCTGTAAAGTCTGAAAGAGATGCTGTGGACTCATAGTTCCAGTGTGGGGAGGTGGGAACAGGCAGACCCCTGGGAACACTGGCCAGCCAGACGAACCTCGTAGACACACCCCAGGTCCCAGTGGGAGACCCTGTTTAGAAAAGCAGAGTAGAAGACTCCTAAGGAATGACACCAATGTTGACCTCTGACCTCCATGCACATAACCACACATGTGCCTTCTACAAACATGCTTGCATACAACATACAAACGCCCATTACATTGCACCCCACAAATACATACAGTAAGTCACGTGGTTCTCCCCTGTGTTGGGCACCAAACATAAGGTCTCGCACATGCCAGGGTCGATGTAATTCTGAAAGATGTTTCAGCTCCTTTCATACCTTTTAATTTGAGGCAATTTTTTTTTAAAATTCTGAAGTCCAGGCAGGCCTTGGACTTCCAGTTCTTCTGTCTTAGCCTTGCAAGTGGCTGGGATGTAGACCTATGCCACCAGGCTCTAGAAAAAAAAAAAATTGGATACAAAAAAATTTACGAAGACCCTGCCAAAAATCCAACCATGCCATCAAAAAAACAAACGGTGAAGATCTCTGGTAACTGTGGTAAGCAGGCTATAACTGCAGTCTGATATGGTGAGGCTCGGCCACAGAACCTGCCGTGGCGATCCCAACCCTCACTGTGGGATCCCTGTTATCCCAGGCCCTGTGGTCAGCTAGCCATCCTATTGCCTGCTCCTACCTGTATGGGGGGAATTCCTCACACAGAAGGCCAGAGTCCTTTATAAGCAAAGTGGGAATAAAAATATTAGACTTTCTTAAATTAGAGAAAAACTTGAAGCATTTTTAAATGAATAGTTTTCTGCATCCAATCTTAGCCAGTATTAAAAACAGATTTATAAAAACAGCTAGACTAATGCATAATTAGAAGCAGCATGGAATGTGGACACCCAGAATAGATACAGGAACTTAGAAAATGGTAGAGAGACTATTTCATGGCTCCCTGTGTGAGTTCCTGTTGTGTAGCTGGGATTAAAACGGCTGACAGAATAATGTGGGGAGCAGGAGCTAAAATGGCCCACGGTTCTGAGGATTTCATCCATCGGCCACACACTTGAGGTTAGGAGGAGTTCCTGGTGGCGGGAGTCTGTGGTGAGACAGAAGTCCCAGGCCACAGAAACTTCAAAGGTCTGCCAGACCCCACCTCCCAAACATCCCTCAGCACCCCGAAAAAACCTCAGCACCAAAAGCTCAAGGCAAAGCAGCCCACAATGAGCTTGTGGGTGGCGTGTCAGGTTCAAACTGTAACAGGAAGGTCTGGTCCCACTGGCTCAGTCTCAAGCCCTTGGCCAGAGCATCAGGGCGGTGGGAGCTTGTACAGTCGAGCTGCTCTACTCCAAGGGAACAGTCTGGGAACCCCTTACAGCCTTCAAAGGCCTGTCAGAGACCTTTGCTCCTGTAGGCCCTGCCTCCCCAGAGTCTCCACAGTATCCCCACATGGCATCAGCCACAATTAGGGACCATGAATTGTAAACACAAGACTGTGGGGACAGTTCACCATCAGTGGAGGATGGAGATTTTTAATGAATAATTATCTGGGATAGTGAACAAGACATCTGGGGAAAAATTCCCTGTGTCTCTTTTTACACCAAAGTAATCCCAGATGTTTTTTTTTTTTTTTTTAAATAGCAATGTAAAAACAAGACTCAAATAACCATACCAGCGAGATAGGACTAAGAAGATCAAAACCTAGGCTGATCCTGCCTCAGGCAGCCCCTGGCACACGAGAAGTGCTTAGTGAATACCTGTGAAATCCCTTCATGCAGTGTGTGTGTGTGTCGTATGTGTGTCTCTGTGTGTGTGTGTGTGTGTGTGTGTGTGTGTGTGTGGTATGCCAGGTTCTCCATAGCATGTTTTCCACATTTAAACTCATTTAATCCTTCTACTGTGACCATAATAGAAAGAAATATAGATTCAGTGACATAGGTAAGGAGAGATGGGTTGACCCCATGAAGAACACCTGCCAGTGACATGAGGGTGCATCAGTAAAAGAAAAGAAGGGTAAGAACTAGGGGAGGCATGGGGACAGCATCTGTTGGACCCATGGACTGTCTCAGCCCACACAGCACCTTGCCTATGCTCAGCACCTAACAAGTAGGAATTGAATAAATGAATGGATTGCTCCTGGATTTGGGTTCAACCTCGCCTTGTCATTTCTGTTGCTATGACAAAATGCCCTGACCAAAGCCAATGTAGGGAAAAAAGGGTGTATTAAGCTTAGAATTCTGATTTGAAGCGCCTTGAAACAGCTGGTCACATCAATACTTAGGAGCAGAGAGAAATGAACTCAGGCTTGCTCATTTGTGCTCAGCCCCAACTTTACGCTTACACAACCCCAGGACCCAGACTAGGGAATGGTGCCACCCACATTCAGGGTGGGCAGATCCCACTTTGATTAACTCAGCATTAAGAAAACCTTTTACGGGCCTGTCCATAGGTACCAACCCGACCCAGATAATCTCCCGCTGAGCCTCTCTTCCAGGTGATTCTAAGTACGCCAAGTGGACAATTTAAACCAGCCACCACACACCCCATCTCAAAGCTCTCCTTCCTACATCTTCTATGGCCTGATGCAAGGCACACGGTCTTCCTTTACTGAGAATCCCTGTGCGGAACTTTGACTTTCTCTGGCATAGCAGGGAAGCATAGCAGTACACATGGTGGCTGAAGCAGAAGCTGAGGCCTCCCATCTTGAACTGCAAGCATGAAGCAGAGAAAATGAATTAGAAACTGAAGGAGTTTTTAAACACTCAACACCTGCTTCCAGTGACACACTTCCCCCAACAAGGCTGCACCTCCAAAGCCTCCTCAACCAGCATCATCAGCTGGGCACCAAACTTTCAAATATCTGAGACATGTAGAACATCTCACTCAAAACACTGTATTCAGCATGGTGGCATATGCCTGTGACCTCAGCATTTGAGAAGTAAAGACAGGGAGATCAGAAGTTCAAGGCCATCCTCAGGATACACAGTGAGTTTGAGACCAGTCTGGGATACATGAGACACTATAAAATAAAGAAAAGGGGGGCAGACCTCTGGGGATGTGTATTTGGTTGTTTTTACTACTCTTTTGTTCTTTGCTCTTCGGGGGATCCACCATCCAGCTCCCCCCAAATTGCATGGATAGAGGCTTACTCTTTCTTATAAATGCCCGATCTTAGCTTGACTTGCTACTTGCCAGTTTTGCTTGACTTAAATTATCCCACCTACCTTTTCCTCTGAGATTTTACCTTTTCCTACTTCTGTATGCTGTTCTTTACTTTTTACTCCATGACTTGCTGTGTAGCTGGGTGGCTGGCCCCTGGTGTCTTCCCTCCTTCTCTTGCTCCTCGATCTCTCCCCTGATTTCTCCTATTATTCTCTCTGCCTGTCATCCCCGCCTATACTTTCTCCTGCCTTGCTATTGGCCAGCAAGCTCTTTATCAGATCAATAAGGTGTTTTAGGCAGGCAAAGTAATACAGCTTCACAACATTAAGCAAATACAACAGGAAAGAATGCAACAAGGTGCTATGGTGATGTTTAAGATATTCATCAGTCTGACTACAGGGTAAGGTCAGTTTGGGCCCCCTCTCCTCTATTGTTTAGGGTCTTAGCTGGGGTCATTCTTGTGGATCCCTGGGGATTTCTCTACTGCCGGGTCGATTGTCCTGTAGTCAGATTGATGACTATCTTAAATATCACCATAGAACCTTCATCCAGCCACTGATGGAAACAGAGGCAGAGACCCACAGTGGAGCACAGGGCCGAGCTCCCAAAGTCCAGACAAAGAGTGGGAGTAATGAGAATATGAAAAAAGTGGTCAAGACCATGATGGGGACACCCACTGAAACAGGTTACCTGAGTTAATGGGAGCCCATCAACTCCAGCCGGACAGGGAAGGAACCAGCATAGGAACAAATTAGACCCCCTGAATGTGGGTGACAGTTGTATGGCTGGGGCAGACTGTGGGGCCACTGGCAATGACAGCAGAATTTATTCCTACTGCCTGCACTGACTTTTTGGGAACCTATTCTCTTTGGATGGATGCCTTACTCAGCCTAGATATAGTAGGGAGGGGCTTGGACCTTCCACAAAGCAATGTGCCTTACCCTCTCTGAGGAGTGGATGGGGTGGGGGGGGTTAGGTGGAAGGAATGGGAGGTGGGGAGGGAGTGGGAACTGGGATTGGTGTGTAAAATAAAAAAAGATAGGTTTTTCCTTTAAAAAAATAAAAGAAATAAAAAAGAATACAACAAATCCTTACATTATTAAACAAATTTTCCACAGCATAAACAAATTTGTGACATATCTTTAACTAATAGTCTTCAACAGGGGTGTGACTAAGCCTTCGGGTTCCTTCCAGCTCCAGGGTCCAAGTTGTAGTTGGTGATACATAGCCCAGCTCTCCAATTGTGGTTGGTGATGCATGGTGTCTAGCCCAGCTCTCCTGCACACCAGCTGCCAGGTCTTGACCAAGAACTTGCCTTTCACTGCCCCTGCTTGCTGTCACTCCTCTGCAAACTAAATGATGGAAAATGGTACCTACCCATCTAGTGGACTCATAGGAGGGGTTCTATGTATTAACATCCACAAGCAAGATTCTGAAGGCAGCTCCTAGGACACGGTGAGCCTGCCATCAATGCTCGCTGCTCCTGTATGAATTAGTCATATTGGGTAAACAAACCGATGTGGTATTTTTGAGGGTGATGTCAAAAGGAAGTCTCCAGTGAGTGGCTAGATGGACAAAAATGGGAACATATGGATGGATGGCTGAGTCACTGAGCTTCTGGGCCATGATTAACAGCTTTGACCTTTTTCCACATGATGGAACCATTTCATGGAGAATCCCTTTGCCTTAAGGTGCCAAGAATATGTCTCTGGACACATATTCTTCCCAATAGGGTGGCTATTTAGAGCACGGAGTCACCAAGGCATCAGACCCTCCATGTTCCCATCTCAGGCTAGCTGTGGCTTATTTAAGGAGGGAATCCCAGCTAGGACCAGATGAGAATGAAGCTTGGGGACAACTTGTCAGCTAAGCAGGAACAGGAAGTCAGGCGTGAAGCTAATGACGCAGGGAGTCAGAAATAGATGGGAAGGCACCATGCTCTCTTGTTTCAGCTTTCTCAGCTCTGTCAGGGTCGTGGCAGAATGTGTACTGTCTCGGGGGTCCAGAGGTGAGCATTGCCTTGGGAAGATGAATTCATCCTGTCACCACTCAGCAAGTACCAGTGTGCCAAGTGTGCTGCCTGAGTCTGACAACACAGAGACGACATTGCTGTAGCCTGTCTGTATCACAGAGAAGTGAAAGAGAAAATGACCCAATTTCAGAATACATGGAGGGGGTGCCGTGCGGTGGGGACACTTCTCCTGCAGCTGCCTCACAAGATGAGGAAGGATGTGCAAGGAAAGTTCACTTGAGCTAACCTTCAGTAGATGAAGAACTTACTTCTCAGGGAAGCTGCCATGCCCCCAGCAACAGCCCCCACACATGTGCAAAGGATGCCTGGGAACCAACTGCAGTCGCTGCTCCAACAGCAGTGAATACCTGTCTGGGTAAATGCGGGGCTAAAATGAGCAGGGCCATGAGGGAACTTACAGTCTATTCTGCCAGCCGTTGTAAAGTTGCGGTAGGGCTGAGTACAATATGCTCAGCCCCTCACCTCATTCTCACAGAGGAAGAAATACAATGACTCCCCTGGAGCCACTGAGCAATTCCATGCTGGCCCCGCAACTCTCCAGGCTCCATTTGGATCCTCTCTGCTTCAGTGCCTGCTATAAACCTAGGAATTGTAAAACACACCCCAGCATGACTGCATTCAGAGAGAGGCCAGAGAGAGATAAGACACTCTGGCTACTCAACATCTCAAAAATGGAAGGGAGGTAGATAGACATAGTACTTTACCTTGGAAGATTACAAGAGATAAAGACCATGAAAATGGGGCTTGAGATGGCTCCTGCCCCACATTGGGTGCCAGAATGCAGGTGTAATTAAGAAAGTCCATGAGAGTCCTCAATAAAAGATAACGAATACTTATTGAGGAACACTCACAACAAGAAAGCCACTGTTTCTCTGCTCTGTGAGTGATGAGAGCTGCAAACAGGATCCAGACCACAAGCCAAGAGAGAGAGAAAGAACATGCTTTTCATCTGTGCTTATAGCACTTCAGACCACGCCCTAATGGGCCAGTACTCAAATGGCTATTGGATGAATGAATTCCCACAACATAAGGCACTTGTCACCAAGCCTGATAACCTGATTTCCATCCCTGAGTTCAATCCTTGGAGCCCACTTGGTAGAAGAATTCCAACAAGCTGGCAATTCACACAAGTTGTCCTTCGATTGCCACAGTATCCCCTCACACACAACAAACAAACAAGTAAGTAAATAAATAAATACTGTAAAAGAAAATTAAGATCACATGGATGCATGATTTGAAGCCTGGAAAGTTATAAGGACTGTCCTACAGCAGCTGTAGCTGTTGAGAGGGTGAACTCTTATTGTCACCTCCTGTTGGGGCTCAAAATAATTCTGAAGGTAAGATAGCTTTTCTAGAAGGATCTGAGGGGGATATGCTCAGATTCCTGGATTAGAGATTGCCTGGGATAGTCTGTATTAGATTTCTGTCCTGTTCCTATATTTAAAGCCTTGCGAAAGCAACAAGAGGGAGATTATTCTGTTGCAATTCCAGGTTACAGTCCATCACTGTGGGGAAATCGAGGCAGCAGGAACTTGAGACAGCTAGGCATATCCACAGTCAAGAGCAGAGATAGAATGCAGACATGCGCACTTACTACTCAGCTTCTCTCTACTCTTACACAGTCTTAAATTCCTTGCCTAGGGAATGACGCCACCCACAGTAGGCAGGTCCACACCTTAATGTACTCAAGATAATACCTCACAGACAAGCCCACAGGGCCAACCTAATCTAGAAAATTCCTCCTTGAGATTCTCTTCCAGGTGATGATAGATTATGTTACGTTAAAACGAACCATCATATGCACCCATCTTTGTTTGGCTAAGGTGTTCTGACCTCCTCCTGCAAACCTATCCACGTGACATTGGCATTCTAGGCAGTACGCATTCTCCGGGATGAACAGCCTCGAGTTATCTGGGACTCTAACTTACATTTCACGCTCACTGTGCTTTGCAAAGGCTCCTTTGTTTTCAGCACAGCAGACACAGTAGAAGAGGAGCATGGAGAAGACTGTCATGCATCTTGATTTGTCGTAGGAGATGGGCTTCAGCCAAGCCTGGAGCTACACCTCTGAATGCGAGGAACCCAGCCACATTGGCCCTCCAAACCTGCACTTCAGCTGCTCCTCTCTGTAGTAAAGCAAGAGGAGACCTGGGTGGGGGTCAGATTGTCAGACGAATCAGAGTGGAGAAAAAGAGACACCTACCTGATGAACTCATGGACTCAGAGGGCAGTGAGCCTTTTCTCAAATGACCAAGGTTATTGCTCTGTGGACACTTGACTTCAAAGGACCTCAAAGGCCTTTCGACTGTCTTCTCTGCCTCATGAAGGTGGTACTTAGCTGTTCTTCATTTTACTTCTTAAATGTAGTTATCACCATAATATTACATTTTTGGAGAAGAATCTCACATGTACTGGGGTGCCCTTGAACCCCATATTAACTGAGGGTGACCTTGAACTCCTGATCCTCCTTCTTCTGCCTCCCAAGTGGGGGAATTGCAGGCATGTACCACCAAGCTCATCTTAAATATCTCATTTTTATTTATTTACCGAATTTATTAAGATGATTGTTGATGCTAAGACAAGGTCTCACACTGTCCTTGAACTTGATATGAAGCCAAGGATGATCTTGAGTCCTGATCTTCCTGCCCCCACCTTCCAAGCACAGGAATCATACGCTAGTCTATATACACCTTTCATCTCCTTGGGAGTCCCTGTCTGTCTGTCTGTCTTCCCTGAGCCCTCTACGCCGTCTGGCCATGTTCTAGTGCCCTGCCAGTCTGTACCTCAGCTCTTTATTAAACCAATCAGAAGGCACCATAGGCAGAGACACGCCTTCACAGTGTACACAAATATTCTGCAACATTTCCCCCTGATGTGGGAGTGTCATATATCAATCTGTTGATTTCATTGGCTGAGCAATAAAGAAACTGCTTGGCCCTGATAGGTTAAAGCATTGGTGGGAGGAATAAACAGAATAGGATCTGGGCGGAAGAGGAAGTGAGGTCAGACTCTGCTCTGCTCCCGGAGAGACGCCATGCTCCGATCTCCCGGGCAGATGCATGCAATGAAGCTCCTCTCAGCTCCTAACCCAGAATGGACATAGGCTAGAATCTTCCCGGTAAGCGCACCTTGGGGTGCTTACACACATCATTAGAAATGGGCTAGTCCAGGGGTGAGAATTAGCCTGTAAGGGTTAGAGTTCATGGGCCAAGCAGTTCTTAAATGAATACAGTTTGTATGTTGTTATTTCGGGCATGAGCTAGCCAAGCGGCTGGGGTGTTGGGGACGCAGTCCCACCGCCGCTCATATTTCAACATCCCCCTTTTGTCTAAATCAAAAGAAAACAGTTTAACTCTAACACAGTTAAGCTATATAAAAAGATTTATTATCAGGTAAGAATTATATTCACAATTTGTATTTGGCAATTTTGGAGAAAATACTCTATTATCTATCCAATCTTGATGATTTCAAAATTTTATACCTAAAGTACTTTCTATCATAACTTGTATTATCATCCTAAAAATATCTTTTTAAACCTTAGACAGTTCCTTAAATAAACAACTTATGCTTTTATGTTTATCAGCCTTTATAACCTTTGCATCTCTTATGCGAGTTTCTTTTCTGAATTTGGTAACAAAGAAAATGGTATAACTATCTAGACTCCAACATCGTCAGAGACCCAAGAAGGATAAAATATTACCTGAGTGAACAGGAAGTGCAGAACAAGCAACACACAGTGACAGCGGAGACAGCACCCTCAGGAGCTCTAGGGCATGATCCCTTCCTTTCCCAGCTCTGATGACTACTGACATTCCAGGGACTGAGGCCACACTGCTCCACACATCTTCACCTTAATACTGTATGTGTGTGTGTATGTGTGTGTGTGTATTCACACATGTATGTTTGTGCCTGCGTATGTTTGTATGTGGACTTGTGTGTTTGTGTGTGTGAGCATGAATGTAAATATGTGTGTTTGTGAGCATGTATGTTTTCTGTGCATATATGCATACACATATGGGCATGTGGTTGCTCACACACATGCACACTCTCACAAAGACACTTGAGATAGTATTAGGATAATCCAGGACACCTCCTTGACCTTTGACTTTTTGCGACCTTGACTCTTTGAGTCGCATCTACAAAAACCCTTGTGTATATATATATGAATGTTGAGCATTAACAGACTCCAGGGACTAAAGTGTGAACCCTCAGGGGGTCACCATCCAGTCTTACAAGGTACAAGGAGGAGGCGTAGAAGGACTTTGAGTATCAGCTTTGAGACATGTCTGTCTGCACGGAGCAAGAGCCAGCACCTGTTTGCACTGTTATCCTTCTTGGCTGATCCCAAGACTCTCAGGATGCTCTCAGGGGGCTTGGGGTCTGTAGAAGTCCAGCAAACTTGTGCTCACTTATCAACTCTTGAGTTGTTCAGGGAAGCTCGTCACTGTGACCCTGTGTGAAGTGCAGTCCACAGTGACAGAAATCCTCCACCTGGTGGGCACCATGCACGTGGAGAGTTTAGTCAGGAGGGTTGAATGCAGGCTGCATATTGGAGGGTATCTTGGAGCTGGGTCTTAGGGGAAGAAGGGGATTCTGGGAAGAAAGGGTTGGTCAATAGAAGACAGAGCCCAGAGTTGGTTCTGGAGAGATCACAAGCCTTTCACAGGCACAGAGAAGGCTGGCTGGAGGAGAGAGAAGGAGTTTCAGCCGTGGTCAGAAAGTGCCCTGGGAAGGCTCTCCTGGGAAGCTCAGCTCCGGAGCCTCGGAGCCTCTGTGTGAACAAGTTTCCTGCCTCTTCAACAGCTGCATCTTTCTGCCTTAAGTATGTTTCCTCTGAGAGGCAACTTTCCTCTGTTGTCTGAGCTGGTGGCACCCCACACCACATTTTCCAACACTCATCCTGTGTACACACATGTGAGTGGCAACCTGGCTCGCAGCATAAGCACAGGACTCAGGATTAAGACCCTGTACTTGTCAAACAGGCATGTGTTGGGCTGCACCATTGCCTGCCTCAGTGGCCCTCACTCCAGTCAGTCCTATCTGCAGCATGCCTGTGGAGAGACGAGTCCAGCCAGGAGGGTGAGAACCAACCTTCACCGTGGACTGTGTGTATTTGATTGCTGACCTTGAATTGCCTTACTTGATTTTCTATAAGCAATAGAATTAGCTGGAAAGTGCCAGCATATCAGCTTGGAAATGCCTATCTGTGATCTTGCACCCCCGCCATCACTGTGAGAAGCATGGGTGTGGGTGGAGCTCCTGGTCTTAGAAGAGAGAGGACAGTATACACAATGGTCACAGACACCCGGGTTAGAAGACAGAAGCACCCAGCTGAGCCCAGACTCAAGCACAGCCGCCATTCAGGAGAAACACTAAAGAACCATATGAAGCCTCTGGCCTTGGGGACGTGTTCTATGTGGTTGTAACTAACAGACAAGATGGTTTGGGGCAAGATGTTTAATTTGTTCATGCTTCATTTTCCCATTTGTAAATAGGGGAAATAATGTCTATTTCATGCAACTTTCTCAAGACAGTCTTGGCCTGTAACAAGTGCCATGTAAGTATTGTCTTAGTCACTGTTCTATTGCTGTGAAGAGACACCACAACCCTGGTAACGCTTATAAAAGAAAGCATTTAATTGGGGGCTTGCTTCCCCACAGTTTCAGAGCTTTAGTTTGTTGTTATCATGGCAGGTAGCCGTGGCGCTGTCCAGACAGACATGGTGCTGGAGAGAAGCAGAGAGTTCTACATCTGGATCAGCAGGTAGCAGGTAGAAAAAGACACTGGGCTTGGCTTGAGATTTTGAAACTCCAAAGGCCACCCCCAGTGACACACCTACTCCAATAAAACCACATCTCCCAATCCCTTAAGTAGTGCCACTCTCTGATGACCAAACATCCAAATATTTGAGCCTATAGGGGCCATTCTTAATCAAACCACCACAGTATTCCAGAAAATGACCTTCCTCTTCATTTGAATAGTAACTGTCTTGCTGTAATGCCCCCAGTGACTAAAGAAGGCATTTGGTGACTATCCTTTGAGTGGGTGTGGCTTTTCTTAACCCCAACCCCACAGAGATTTTAAAGCTAAATACATACTCGCTTTTGCTTTAAAAATTCATCATTTAATGAATACTTACTATATGTCAGGCTTGAACACTAGAAGAAGGGAGAATGACTGTCTTCAATGTAGAGAGAAAGAAAATGAGGATGAAGGAAGCCAAGGAAATGGAAGATACAAAATAACAGAACTCATACCTGACCCTGCATCTGATGTCCAAGTCCCCACATTTCTCCCTCTACCCCAGAATGTCTCCCCAACTACATATTGGTGCAAAGAGTACTGGGGCCATGAGACAAGACCTGCTCTGTGGGCCAGAGGCCCAAAACTGCAGGTGTGGCCTGTCGTGGTTGCAAGTCCTCAGGATCTCCTCTCAGGGACTCGGCACTATCAAGTCAATAGAAACCTGATGGGGAACTTCAGCCAATCACATTCTGTTTAGAGTGTGTCCCCCTGGGGCCACAGAAAAACAGATAAAACATCCAGGTGCCCTTGCCTCTTCCTCTTTTGTTCCCTGCACTCCTGGATGGCTGGAACCCTGAGTTTGTAAGTTATCTTTCTTCTGTTTATTAAAAGCTAAATCTATTGTATTAAACTGGTCTGGTTAATTCTAAACACGGATCGACCACACCCTTTCAGGAACCCTCTTGTCAGCATGTTTTCTGGAAACATATGGTCTCCCCTCTAGCTTCCAGCTCAGCTGACACCTTCCAGAGGGTTGTTTATGGGGGATCCACTCCCCAAGGGCCTCTTGAGGAACAAAGCATGAAGGCACAGTGAGATGCTATGTCAAGCTTTCCCCCTTTGGGCAGGCACTGGAGAGTCGGGAAGTCCATCTGAGTAATCAAGTATAGCCCAGGACTCCTGGACCAGGATGGATTGGTCAGCTGGGCCCACGTCTTAGTGGACCTCCAGTGAGGTGGAGTGACAGCTGCTTGTACGCTGCCTCTTGGGGTTGCCTATCTCCTTCAGAGGTCCTCTCCTATCCTCAGAGAACTTCCTATTCTTTCAAGGCTCTTGCAAGGAGGTGGAGCTGGAGTCCACAGTACTAGGAATCTTGGGCTCAGGGTGTCAAACGTCAGCTGTGCAGACCATAGAACTTACTCAGTGTCTCTGAGCCTCAGTTTCCCATCAAGTGATACTGTAACTGCTCAGGGATCCACAGCACTTTACATGATAAAGCATGATTGACTAGCTGATCATACTTTGACATTGTTCTGACACAGCCTCAGAACAATGCACTTTTTATGTATTAATCTCATCATTTTTATTTGTTTGACATTTTATTTTGAAAAATTCTGTAAGTTCCTTGAGAATTTTAATTTTATGTTTTAATTATAGTCACCTCTCCCCCAATTCCTCCCAGAGTCACAACTCTTTCCTACCAGCCAACATTGTGTGTGTGTATAGCCCAATTTGTGCTGACTCTGCATTGTTGGATGTGTGACCTTCCACTGGAACATGGCTGACTTATAGGGGAAACACTCTTAAAGAAAACAAACTCCATTCCTCCCAGCTAATATCAATTGTCAACAGCTTCTTGGCTAGGGGTGGGGCTCTGTACCCATCTCTCCTCTCCACGCCAGCATTTGTTGTGGCTTGTGCTTGCTCACACATGCTCCCACACTTCTGTGAATGTCTGTGTGTAGCGGCCCCGCGGTGTCCAGGAGACATTGTTTTCTTGCAATCAGCCATCGCCTCTGGCCCTGACACTCTCTGCCCCTCTTCTGCTAGGATCCCTGAGCCTTGGTGACAGAGGTGTGATGCAAATATCCCTTTAGGGCCAAGTGTTCTGTAGTCACTGATCCTCCACACCTGGAGCCACTGGGGATCTCTGTTCATCGCTGTGTCCTGCAAATACCAGCTTTTCTGGGGAGGGTTGAGAGAGACATTAATCTATGGTTAGATCAGTTCTTAAAACTAGATTTTGTGGGATGGAACTCTTTGGTTTATGAAAGTGGAAACGGGAGTCAAGGAAGTTAAAAGAAAACTTTTTACAGTCACAGCTCTTGAACACCCATCCACTCAGTGTCTTGAACTCCCTCCTTCCCAGTGAAACCATGATTTGATCCACAAAGCTCTCATGGAGGAGCCCTTTCCACATGGGAAGACGGGTGCCCATATCCCTGTCTTCCGAAGCCTCACAGGGCGTGAGGGAAATCCCATCTGCCTACACAGCTATGAGGTGAGGGTCTCGATTATGCTCGTCCTCATCGGAGACCCTGCTTTCACCATTGGCGCCTGACACATCTACTCTTTCCCTCTTTCCATTTCTCCAGTCTGGGCTTTCTCAGAACCCGTGATGGGTAAGGAGACAACGTGCTAAATTCTCTATAACACTCCTCTCAGGAGACAGTTCACCTTCTGTCTTCCTCTCTGAGTTATAAGATACTAGCAGTAGAGCCATTCTAAAAGCTGGTGCTTAACAAGTTATCTGTTGAACGAGCAAATGAATGAATGAATTGAATGAGTTGTAAGTACTGTATATCTGTATGCTGGGGGAATCGGGCAACCTGGTTTTCACAGATGAGGAAGGCTAAGCCAACCCACTTAAAAGCCATTGCATTATTAAGGATGGCTTGAACTTGGCAGAATAAATACCCCCATGCTAACTCACAGCACTCTCCCCACCCCTGCTAGCTCACGGCACTCTGCCTTCTGAACTGCCCAGGCGTGAACAGCTCAGAATTCAGAATTTATGATGATTGTTCTATTTCCTGGACTAGGGATGTGGGTCCCTCTGTGTTCGCAGCTGCTAAAACCCTTGCACGACTCTTGTTTCAAATGCCCCGGAGTCCTCCAGCCTACCCGGATGCCAAAAGGCAACTTACTACCTGGAGCTTGCTGACATGGTTTTTGGAAAGAACCTGGAATCCCATCAACCTCTCTGCACATTGGCTCAGACGTGTTTCACACGGCAGGCATTTTCAGAGCGGTAGCCGCATGCCGAGCACCATGCTGAGATGCTGGTCCAGACTGGAAGAGGTCCACTGCCCTTCAAGGGAGACAATATGACTGGCTGCCCTGTGACAGAAGATATAACATCAGGGGTTGTGACATGGTGTCTGCAAACCCATAGAATGGATGTCCGTCACTGCCTGGGGAACAGGGAAGGACGTGTCCAGATAAGATCTTTAAAAGAACAAGCAGAAGCTATCTGGAAGCTGCAGATGTGGAGGGGCATCGTAGCCAAAGGGATCAGCATGGCTGAGGCTTAAAGGTTCCCTGATGCCTTTGGGGGAGCTACAAGCATTGGGCAATATGTGATGGAGGAAAGTGAGTACAAAACCAGGCAGGGTGGGACCTGGGAGCCTTCAGTGTCCTGGGAAGATTTGAGTCTCTACCTTGAAGGGTTCTAAGCAGAGAAATGGTAAGGTCAGAGTTAAGACATAGTATGATGGCCCTGCCTGTGGTGTCTAGTGTCAAAGGCACAGGATGTTCTCAGGATATCAATCCTCTGTCACCACTCAGCCCCCTCCCCACTTCCACTTTCTAGTCTTTCATTCTTCTCAGCAAGCCACATTTGCTCTCAACTTCTGCAGTGACCTTTTGTCCTTGTTCCAGGCTCCCAGAGCCTTTCCCAGTAAGTGACAGGCAAGGGGAGGGGAGGCCCCTAGACGCCAGGTTCACAAGAACTCTGAGGTTGTGATCTGGATGGGCAGGGGATGAGAACTAAGCTGAAGGACCTTCCTGTGCACGGTGGCAACCCCCTGGAGTCTGTCTTCAACGAACCACCAGTGCAGTGCAGAAGGGCTCCTCGGGAGGGTGACCCGGCTCAGGGTGCCTGCAGAAACCTGCTTCTGGAGGAGAAATTCCTCAGACCAACACTAGTGAAGCAGAATCCCCAAGAACAGAGAGAAGAACAATCAAGAATCGGGTCGACTTGGGTTTGTGCTGAACCTACAGTTGAAAGCCTCTCACAGTGGAAAGCCTAAGAGAAAATGGCTGGAAATTGCTGGAAAAGAAGAAACCATAGGGAGAGCCTGGTAGGGAGAGGGACTGCATGAGGAACTCAGATGTCCTGCCCTGTGACGGGCACAAAGACAGCATATAGCATCCCAACTGTGAGCAGCAGTAGGACCGCACCAGGCAGATGACTCCTCAGCAGGATTAAGGACAACATTGGGGTCATGTTTTTACTAAGATGACCTCAGCAGCTGACTAGGTGCCCCCATATTCTATTAGACTACACATTAATGTGTGCAGAGTCCCTGAGCTTCGTAGGTCTTTAATGAATGGACGCCACCTTCATTTTCTAGATGTTCTGCAGCTGATGATGAACATAATGGGCTATGGGCTGAAGGGCACATCGAGTTCATTGTCCATCTCCACTTGAAAAAGCTCTAGCTGAAAAGACTTGCCCTTCAACTCAACAGCTGAAACAGAAATGACTTATCTAGTGGAGTCCAGGAACTTTACACCTGACCCACCCACTTCCTTCTAGCCCCAAGCCCACTGAGGTACCCATGGGAGCAAGGAACCTCACTCAGTCTCTGATGATCAGTCTTGCAGCTTTTTGGAACACAAAGAGGCCAGGATGGTATGCATCTAAGCTCCCCTGATTGGGTGAGCAATGACTCCAGATGCCAGAGGGGTGGATGGGATGTGGTCATCCAGCACTGGACAGATGGTCCTTCTGCACAGGCAATCTGTCTCTTCGAGAAATGCTGCAGAGGGGATGTACATACACAAAGAGAGGGTTTGGATCCAAAGCTCAGCCTGGCAACTAGCTGTTTGCTTGTGGGCATGTGATTACTCCTCCCTGCGCCTGTTTAATACCTGCATAGTAAGGGGGACAGTGCTGTCTTTGTGTGCTGTGGTGGGAGGTTCTTGAGCCCGCATGCCAGACTGTTTTTGAGATCTTTGAGTCTTTGAGATCTGGAAACTGCTCGGTAGTTTACCAGTTCTGCCTGCTTGTTCATGCATTCCATCCATTCATCTGTCCATTCATCCATTTGTCCGTCCGTCCATCTGTCTGTCCATCCGTCTGTCCATCCATCCGTCCATCCTTCCATTCATGCATCTGTCCGTCCATCCATTCATCCATCCATCCATCTGTCCATTCATCCATTTGTCCGTCTGTCCATCTGTCTGTCCATCCGTCCATCCATTTGTCCATCCATCCATACATACATACATACGTACGTCCATCCATCCATCCATTTGTCTGTCTGTTTGTCCATCCATCTGTCCATCCATCTGTCTGTCCATCTATCCATCCATTTGTCCATCCATCCATCCGTCCATTTGTTCGTCTGTCCATCCATTCCATCCTTCCCCAAACAAGACTCTTGGCACAGACCCAACCTCCTCTGTATCCCACAGCCCTTCAAGGGTGGGAGGCTTCTTTGTGGATCTTTCCAACTGTTCCAGAGATAACTACCTATCTGTATCTTAAAAGCAGGTGTTAGGCTCCTCAGGACTACCAAGATGACCTCTAATTGGCACATCCTCTCCTCCAGAGAACATCTGGGTAACAAACAGGATCTCTTCTCACATCCTGATCTTCACCATCTCCGAAAAGTGGAGTCATACGCTGGAGCCCTTTGCACACTGTGGCCCAGCTCGCCTCTCAGCTTCATCTTGTCTTTTATCTGATGCTGCTCCCGAGCCCAGCCTGTGTTTACACGCCTCCACACTTTGTTCCCATAGCTTTGCCCCCTAAATGCACGCACACACACACACACACACACACACACACACACACCTCCATCTCAAAGGCTTTGCTGGCCCCTGGGATCCTCAGCAAACACGATCTTCTGCAAATCTTTTGAATCCCAGAGTCAATGCTGCTTTGTGTCGTCTGTCCCCAAAGAACCAAGCTTTGAAAACCATTGAGGGAAATGCTTATCCACTCTGGTCGGATAAAACATTCCTTCCCCCTTACAATCTTTTTTTTTTCTTTATTTATTTATTTATTAAATATTTCAGTCTCTTCCCCACCTCCGCCTCCCCTTTCCCTCCCCCTCCCCCAATACGTTCCCCCTCCCTCTTCAGCCCATAGAGCAATCAGGGCTCTCCGTCCCGTGGGAAGTCCGAGGAAAACCCTCCTCCATCCAGGTCTCGTAAGGTGAGCATCCAAACTGCCTAGGCTCCCACAAAGCCACTACATGCAGTAGGATCAAAGACCCATTGCCACTGTTCTTGATGTCTTAGTAGTCCTCATTGTCCGCTATGTTCAGTGAGACCGGTTTTAACCCAGGCTTTTTCAGACCCAGGTCAGCTGGCCTTGGTGAGTTCCCGATAGAGCATCTCCATTGTCTCAGTGTGTGGG
>NW_026067968.1:137743-180510 GCF_014885135.2 Alexandromys fortis | reverse complement strand
GTGTGTGTGTGTGTGTTTCCTTACATTGCTGGAGGCTGGAGGTCCAAAGTCAAGGCATTGCAGATAGCTCCTGAGGCCGGTCTCCTTGGCCACTTTGTCACTGTGACCTCATATGCTCTTTGTTTTGTAGCCAGAGGTACCTGGCATTTGTCTAAGTGTCTAAACTTCTTATTCATAGACTACCAGGGAGTATAGATTGGGATCCTCCCAATATGTCCTCATCTTAACTGAATCATATCTTTATCCCAACACTTGGGAGGTAGAGGCAGGAGGATCTCTGCAAGTTCGAGGCCAGCCTGACCTACAGATTGAGTTCCAGAACAGTTAGACCTACACAAAGAAACCTAGTCTCAAAAAAAAAAAAAAAAAAAAAAAAAAAAACAGAAAACAACAACAACAAAAACCTCTAAATACAGTCACATAAAATGTGGGGATACAATCTAGTGCATAGCCTCACCAGCTATGGGTTTTTTACTCTTAGAACGGTAGCCTCAAGTTCAATGTGCCTTAAACACCCCACCCCCGCTGGCCTTGCTCTGTCAGACTGCTCTCCCAGAGACATACAGATTATATTCTTTTTCCATATAAATGACAGTATTGGACACAGGGTTTAGTAAGTATTTGGTGTTAGATGGAGTTACAAGGATGGGGCCCTGTTCTCACAGGGATGGTTATGGGACAAGATGACAAAGAAATATCCCTTCTCCATGAACAGAGGTTAAAGGCCATGTGAGGACAAAGAGAAGCTGAGTGAGTCAGACAGAGAACTCTTCCCAGGGCCTGTACTGACCAGCACCTTGGTCTTGACCTTGCAGGCCTTGAGGTCTCTGAGAAAGCAACTTCCGCTGTTTGATCCATCCCACCGGTGCTATGTTGCTTTGGTAGCCCGCAATGACTAAGGCCAGGATCCAGGCTCCTGTCTCCCTCTGCTAGTCCAGCACTGAGATGCACACCACATGCCGTGTAAGTGCACAACCGTTTCCCTACACTCAGACTTACACAACCATCACCACCATCACACTAAAACATTTCTCCTTCAGAGAAAAAGCCTCCTGCCCACTGACAGTCACAGCTTTTCCTACCAAAGCCCACGCAGCCTTAAAGAGCCCGCCAAACTATTCCTTATCTGTGTGCGTTTGCCTTTCTTGCAGATTTCACATCAGCAAACGTTGCCCTGTGTGCCAGGTAGTCTCTGGGGGCTGGAAATACACTCTCCCGCCACTCCTGGAATTCGCCTGCTGTGTGCGGCTAGAGGAATCTGCATGGGGGAACTCTCTCAGGGGAGGTTGGTGACATTAAACAGGCACCCTTCCCTTGGTGCTGAGGACCACAGGGAATGGGCCTTTTGATGTTGACTCCAAGTTCTGGGTTCAGATCCTCTCTACCCAAACAAGGTCCCCAGGTTCAAACTTGTGGGCAGGCTCAAACATGGGCAAGGGTGCAGCCTCTTGAACTCTCTGATAAATAGCCCTCTGGGCCTGTGGCAGGGCCTGTAGGGGCTATAGGAGAGGATGGCTGGTCATTTTAGCTTAATGGACCTTTTCATGTGGGTGCACCAGGCCCCTTAGGAGAGCAAAGGGTAGGAGGTTGGTCCAGTTTTCACCTGTCTCAAGGATATGTTAAAGTTCCCTTTCTACTCACCCTTTTTACCTGCCCTAAGCTTTGTGGCCTACTATAGATACAATGTAGTTTCCAACAAATATTTAGAAACTTTGTTAGCTTTAGGGAAACTTTGGCCATGAAGGCCAGGCTATTGTTTGGCCCCAGGAAGAGGGGCACACCAAATCTAGGAATTCACTCTTGGAAGACTTTCTTGGTGACTATTGAAGCTGTCTCCATTCAGGTGGAACCGCTTTCCACCCATTCAGAGAGGTATCTATGAACACTAACAAATAATTGTATCCAAGAACCACGGGTTTGATCTCTGTAAATCCATGTCCCTGTTTTCCAGGGATGATTCCTCAGGCATAGATTCCTTCCGGGGCTTTCCCCCTCTCTGTTGGGTTCCATTTGTACACAGGTGGCCCTTAGGACATAGTGTCCTTGACACAATTGCCTACTTGAGAAATGTAGTATCTGGAGTTGAACAGCCCAGCCGTTTTAGTTACCCCAAGATGGGTGGCCTGGTGGAGTGTGGTGATCGTTCCAGTAGCTGCAGGGACTGTGGGTCTCCTGTCTGGCAAGAACCACAACCCGTTTGCCTCCTGTCTGGTGTCTTCTCTTTTTCATCCATTTGCTTTCTTCCTGTGTACAGGTTGGATGCTGGAGTAATTCAGGTTCAGGGAGGGTATCTGGAGAAGGTCCATTGGCTCTAGGGCTGCCTTCTGGGCCTCCAAGCCTTGCCCTGTTCCCTCGGGTCTCTTCTGGGAATTCCCTTTCTGGTACTCTTTGTGACAGAACACTGCAGTGAACAACACCTACCTCTCTTGGCAGTCATATAGTCTCCAGAAGCATCAGAATTTCTTCTTTGCTTCCTATTTCCATTGTACCTGAGGCGAGGAGTCCCCTCTCTCTAGAGAGGGCTCCGTGGACGTGGGCTGTGGCAAATGTATACAGATTGTCTTTGTTCACAGTGATGGCTTTGCCCTTCCCCCCACAAAGTGCCTGGGTTAACACCAGAAGCTCAACCCGTTGTGCTAAAGTCCCTCAGCTGAGGGACAGGGCCCACACCATCATGCCCCAGCTTACCTGACTCAATCTTGAACAAAATTGCTCTCATGAGTGGACAGTGCCGCCTCCACTTCTTAGAGCAGGGCATCTGTTAGGTCAGGTTTAATGGACTGGACCAATAATTCCAGTTAGTCATGTTGGGTGATTGTCTGGCAGCAGGCTGACCTGGTCAATGACTGAAGTTTTATATATCTGAGATGGGGCTTATCCAGGAGCCATGCTTGATAATGCACCACTCGGACATCTCTGGGGTCTCCCTCAGGAGGGCTCCGACAGAGGTCTCCTGCATCCACCTGCCTCATGCTAGGATTGCAGGCATGTGCTACCCCATTCTGCTAATGTGCATGTTTATGACATAAACGTGGGTCTCACCTCTTATTTCCTTGAAAAAAAACATAACATAGAAGCAACAAGAAAAAGGATGCATATATGCCCACTTCTAAGTCAATCTTTTGTGACATCCATCCTATCAGAACAGCAGAATTGTGTCTGGTGGCTTTAGTCCACTTCCATTACTCTAAACAAATACCTGACACTGGGTAATTTATAAAGTACAAAGCTTTATTCCTCAGTTCCAAAGGGTGGGAGGCCAAAATCAAGGCATTTGTGCCTGTGGTGTCCAACGAGGGTTCAGTTTCCACTTCCAAGTGGTGTCTCAAAGGCTGTCCCTCCAGAGGGACCAATGCCCTGCTCTCCCCTAGACAGATGGATGAGTTCATCCCCTCAAGTCCATTAAAGAGGTGCTAAGCCCCTCCCTGATGGTGAAATCCTCATGCCTTAATCACTTTCTAAACGGCTAACTCCTTCCATGTTGTTGAATTGAGAATGAAGTTAGATCTCAGAGGGATGCAAACATCAGAACCATGTGGCTTGCTTTTTCTTGTCGTCTGTAACACGGGCACTATCTGCTTTCTTGCCTGTTCGTTACTGTATCAGTTCATCTCCCTCCCCACGACAGAAGCCCAGGAAAGCAGAGCCTTATTTCTTTTGTCACTTGCTCCCAGTGCTGAGGACAGCGCCTCCCTTGTAAGAGGCAAGCCAAGTACATGTTGAAAGAAGGGATATGTGGCTATGCCTGGTACCCACAGCATCTTTGTTCAGTTGGCAAAGCAACAGGATACTGCATAATCAAAGCCCACGGTTCCATGTCAGTTCTGGCTCCGTGCTTGACTGTGGGACCACAGACTGAGGCACACCTCGGTGAGAGCATCGATTTTTCTTTTCATGTGAACAACTGGGATGTCAGTTTAGATTTCCCCTCTGTACACTTCCATCTTGGATGACATCAGATGATGCTGAAGACACCTTGTCCTGGAACTGCAGAGTCAGCCACACCCCTCAAATGACCCCCACCTCCTTTCAGTAGTCTTGACCCTATAAGGTGACTCTCCTTTTAAGAGCAGAACCTTGGGTGGGTGACTTGTGACAAGATGGTAATAAACATGGGAGAAGTTGGTGAAATAATGACTCCAACCCCTTAGAGAGGCGAGGGCCTCCACACTACTACCCTCCCCTGATGGTTTGAGTCTTGGAGATCATAAAACCATTTACGTTCCTGCCAAGAAAGCCACTGTCCTACAAATATGACAAAGGAATGCAGTCCAATGTGCTGTGCGCTAGGGGTCTTCTTCAAATATATACATATATTTAAGTCTGCAATTATATTTCCTCTGCCACCTAAATTATTTGGTATGATATCAGTAGCAGGCAGCAGATTGCTCTTCAAATAGAGATAGGCTTGCAGGACCATGGGGGACCATTTTCACAGGAACTGTGGAGAAACACCGTAGGTCTCCTCATTCCAAATGTCCTCATATTTTTGGTGGCATTTTGGAGAACGTCACAGTTGCAGCTTGTATTTTCACTGTCTCTCACTGTTGAAACATTTTAAATTTGCATTTATTATTATGTGTACTATGATAGTATGTGAGCATTTATACATAAGTGCAGGCATGTGTGTGCTAAGCTGTGCTTGGGGGGGGGGTCAAAGAATGTCTTTCAGGAGTCAGTATTCTCGTTCTACCATGTGAGTTCCGGGGATTTAACTCAGATAATCAGACTTGGTGACAAGCACCTTTGCCCACCGAGCCACCTCGCCAGCCCCTGATTCTCACTTTTGATGTGGAATATATCAAGTCCCAAGGAGCTGTCTGGCCTTGCATGTTAAGTCTGAATCTTGTCCACATGATGGCTTTGGGGACAGTCACTGCCAAGTCTTCGGCGCAGTTTTCCGTCTGTAATCTGAAACTGCTTATGGGGAGCCGACTCACACCCCCAGACTTCCGGGAGAGTGCGAAGACTGACATGAGACAGAACTCAGAGTCTACAGCAAGGCGGTCTCCACCACCGTGAACCTAAGGCCACCCTGGGTGACAGAATGATACCCTACTAGGAAAGCAAAAGAGGCGGGAGAGAGGAGGGCAGCGAAGAGAGAAAGAAATAAAAGAGGGAGGGAGGGAAGGAGAGAAGGTAGAGTGTAATTGATGGAAGGTGGAAAGGGGAAAGAGAAGAAGGGAGGGAGGCAGAGAGGAAGGGAAGGGGAAAAATGGAGAGGGTGGGAAGGAGGAGGGAAGGTGGCGAGAGAGGGGGAAGGTGGAAAAGGAGGGAGGGAAGAAAAGAAAAGAAGCAGATATCCAGGAGTTGTTTCTATCTTTCTAAGTATCCCCTGGGAACTCTACATTTGACACATCCGCTAATTAAAATGATAAGCTTCTTTTCTGTGCTGTGAATAATGTCACTTCTATGGCAGCTTCGATTCCCTCACACCCATCAGAAGTATATGCGGCTCAGTGACATCACAGGAAATCCCACGGTGTCATTTCGCTCTCTGCTGCTCTGTGCATCTAATCTATATCAGACACATACGTGGGGTAGAATTGACCACTTCAACCCCAAGGCTTACAGCCACAGCCTACTAAAGGAAGACTGTAGGAAAGTGTCTTGAGCTGGCTTTAGGGTGTGGGGTGCACGCTGGTATGAATCCCCACACTTAGGAGGTGAGAGAAGGATCTGGAGTTTCAGGCCAGTCTGGGCTACATAGCAGGACTCCATCTTTAGATGTGTGTGTGTGTGTGTGCGCGCGCACGCGCGTGCATGTGTGTGTATACATGTGTGTGCATGTGTGTATCTGTGCATGTGTGTATACATATGTGTGCATGTGTGTACATATGTTTGCATGTATATATGTGTGTGTACATATATATATATATATATGAGAATGGGGGAGGAAGGAGATGAGGAAAGATAGGGAAGGAAGAGAGAGAGGAAGAAAAGAGGAATAGGAAGGGTAAAAAAAAAGAAGAGTGCATGGCCCTGCACCCCTGATCACTAGATGACCTCTGTGATCCCCTTGTCAATCTCAGTTCAATGATTTCGGTATCCATGCTCCTGCCGGAATGCCTTTCGCCCACCAGGGCAGCATAGCGGCGTGGGTAGCGCTGTCTGTTTGCTTTTTAAAACAGCCCCTTTCATATAAAGCCACCCCCAGGCACAGGTAGGAAGGCAGGCAGGTGATTTGTTACTGTGCATAAGACAGATGCAGCCAGGACTGCTTTCTCAGAACAAAACAAAAAGAAAGTGTGGCATGGAGTTTAAAGAGCTGTCTTGCGTTCAGTCATTGACTCTGCTGTGTAAAAACAAAACCGAAAAGATCAGCAGGGGAACCCCTTGGATTTGAGGGCCTGTAAATTAAAATGGAGGACGTGTTGAAAACAAAGCACTTTTTAAGAAAAAAAAAGGAAGGGAGGGAGGAAAAAGAGGGGTGCTAAGCTCAGAATCTGAGTGACCCCATTTCCTTTCAGGAAATTGTTGCTCAAATCTCAGTTTCTCCTCTGGAGTAGAAGCGGGTTGGAGTACAGGGAAGGCTGTGAGCCTCACCCAGCCATCTCCCGCTATGTTTGGTACTCCCGTTCTTCAACACCAGCCATCGCTTATATTGCCGGCCTCTCTGCAGAAGCCCCCACCCCTTCTATGGGGTTGTACCCAGTCCCAGTAGCCAGGAGGGAACAGCCTTGTGCCAAGAACAGGTGTGTCAGCCCTGTCTTCATCTCCTGTGGGCCCAGCTCTGGTGCTGAGCTCCCTGTGGGATGAGAAGCCTGAGTGGAACTCTCCTTGCTCCACTCCTGCCCCGTGTTCTTTCTCTCCACAGAATCACCCCTCAGTACAGTATGTGTCCCAGAGTCCCCATCCCTGTTCCAGACATCAGTCACCACTGCTTGCGGTTGCTTCCTGGGCTAACTTCTTGATGTTCAGGACTTCCCATGGGCCTAGCACCTTGCTTTTCCACTTAACCAACTCTCTTGGTAAATTCAGAGGAGTTCCTAACCCTGTTTCATAACTTGGTGGCAGTGGGGTGGCCTGCTTCCTCATGGTCCCCATGTCAGTGAACCGTGGGACCAGAATCTAGTTCTTTCACTGAGATCCAGGTACAGTTAGTGTCAGCTCTGCCCAAGCCCGAATGTGTATGTACAGTTCTTTTCTCTTCCTTGACAGATACGCACCACACTCCTTCTTTGGACCTCTTAGGGAGACATTCGGGTAGCCTGCTTCCTAAGCAAAAGTCCACTAAACTCTTGCCAAACAAATTGGAGTAAATGCTGAGTGTCACAAACCGCAAACCCGCTCCTCCTGAGACTTTCGTCCCTCCCTGGGATGTGAACAGGAGCTGCAGTAGGTGTTACTGCCAGCAGATCAGCTGTGTCAGGGCCTGGTCTCAGCAGGAGCTCATAGCTCTTCCACAAGCAGCAAATGCTCTGGGGATCTCATGGACTTGTACCTGCTCTCCTGCCTGTGGCCCCTCACCACGCTCTGTCAGGGCCCAGAAAGACATTTGCTTTTCCAAGGTAAATTTCGGTGGAATTAAACTTTCATTTGTGTGCAGGAGGGAGCCTTGTGTGCAGGGGGAGACAGAAACAGGAACACCTGACGTGGGGGTTTCCAGCTTCCAGAACTAGAAACGAAGCAAACGTCTGCTGTGAATTAGTGAATTACCCACCCTTGCACAGGGAATGGACTAAGACACCTGGAATGGGATTCGTGAAGGTGTAATTTCTCAGTGGCTGCTTTCAGAACACTCTTGCCCAACAGCACTCCACCAGAAAAAAAGCCCACTGTCATAGCCAATGAGACATTGCCCTCCCTGGATGTCAGATCAATTGGATAAACCCTCCACAACTTAGACATGGAGCCCTGACCCGAATCCCTTTGATACATCTTGCAAGCCAGCATGGAGTGGGCTTATATAAACAGACACATCAGAGGTATGTCATATCTATGGTCAATAGATTCCCCAAGCATCTATCACATGGCCGATGTTACGCTTGAGGCTGGGGGCGAGAGGCACACAAGCATGAGGAACTGAACACTAATGATAAAACAGAGGATAGGAATGAGTCCTGGGTGCCCTAAGAGCCCAGAAAAATAAAAAGCAACTCTGGCTGGGATGGAGAGGTGACCTGGTGACCTGAGTAGGTGATGTCCATGGTGAGATGCAGAAATCTGGAGGTCATCAGGGTCAGCCTGGGGGGTCAGGAGGCTGTCACGAGATGTATGCAAAGAGATCAAAGGGACCTGGATGACCACTGTGAAGGGCAGTGGCAGTCCCTGGAACAGGAAACCCAGGGAGAGAGAAGGCTTGAGGCAGCGAGGGAGTTTTGGGTCATTGGCTTTGTGAGGGCCACCACCAACCAGACTGTTTTTGATGCCTTTAGAATAAAGTTCACAGTTCTTTGTGAAATGACCTCAGTCCTGGACTGGGAAGGTGGCTCTGCCGGGGAAAGCAATTGCCATGCAAGCACGAGGACCTGGGTTTATACCCTAGCAGCCATGTCAATACCTGCTATGGTGGTGAACACTTGGATAGAGTGCTGGAGAGTCAGAGACAAGAGGACCCTTCGGGCTCACCGCTTGCTCAGCTGAGTCTGCTTGGTGAATTCTAGGCCAATGAGAGATCCTGTCTCAAAAGAGGTGGATGGTGTTCCTGATGATGTTTGATATTACCAAAGATTTTTCTCCAGCTTATACACACATATGTATACATGTATGCGTGCACACACACAGGCATTGTATACATGCATGCATACACAGGCATAAACAAATACCCTTAGTTTTCATTTCTTAGCCTGTCAAAAATCCACTCATTCCCAGCCCTGTTCAGACCTCCCTCCTCTGCAAAGGCTTCATCAAACACCATAGGACTCATTACCCTATCTGGGGTCAGGACTGTACCCACTTAGACCTCAGTGACAGCAGATGACTGGAAAGAGAGCAGGCTGCACAGGCTCTAACTCCCTCTCTAGTCCTGGCCCTGTTTGGCTCATCCTCCCCTTGTGCCGGTGTCCAGGGCCACACCCAGTGCATACCAGAACATGTAAGCATTACATTCACCAGACCGCAGGGTTTCTGCTTAAGTAGGGCAGGGAGCAGTGGAAGCTCCTAGATCCCCAACCTGAAGCTTTCATAAGGAAACCAGCCAGGCCACAGCTCTTCCCTCAGATGCCCAATGAGATCAGGCCTGGAGGAAGGAGCCGTGGCCCCATGTCCACCTCTCCAAACGGTCTGCCTTCAAGGGCTTTCCTCTGTGAAGGAGGCCAGCCCCTAAGTGGAGGTGACAGGAGGCTGGCTCAAGCTACCCATGTAGGCAATCTTGGCCCGATTTCTATGGCAGGCAGAATTTGAAGTCTGAATCTGGACACAGGGGCAGCCCTGGGACAATCCGGAGTATTGAGGCTCAGCTTCCTGCACTTCGGCCTGGTTCTCTCGGTCTGGCACTGAGTTTTCCCCTCCGTTTCCCACCTATCTGACCCCCCCCCTCTGACTCCCCCCCCCCCCCGGGCTCAGAGTGCCCATCTGTCATCATCAAGCTGCCTCGTTTTGGTGCAGCCATCCCAACGGTCCTCAGGTCGGTCTTCACATTGGACTAAGCCCTTCCCTTAATATTAACCACCATGCCACTTGGCAAGGTCTCCTGAAGCATCATTAAGCCAAAACCTGAGTTTGAGCCAGGCACCCTACAAGAATGTGGGCCTCTCTACACCCCCAGAATGCAAAGTCCATCCGTCCTAGGGTCTAGGTGTGGTGGATGATAGGAAGTTTGTTGAATGGGTGCTGGGTGCAAGAGTTCAACACAGCAGCCTCCATCCTGGATGATCCTGGGATCTGGTAGACAGGGGACAGGGCTCTACTGGTGACGCTGATCTCGGTGCACTTCAGTTTGCTCACATCTGCCCCCCAGGGCTGTTGGAAGGATTAGTCAGATGACATCCGGAAGTTGCAGTGCATGCCAGGCCTGCAGCAGGGGCTCAAAAGAGTGAACACATGCGTGAGTGAACGCAGGAAGAGCAGCTATGCTGCCCAGCATTCCGTGGGCAGGGCGTGGTCTCCACTAGGTGGAGCTGAGGAGCCAAGCCAGCACACCAGCCCAGGCAAAGGACTAGGCAGAAGAGTGTAGGGCCATGGGAGGAAGCCAGTGACTGAAAGGAGAGAAGACAGTGTTGAGGGAATGACACACCCAGTCGTGTGGGGATGAATAGCAAGTATGAAATTGTCAAAGGAGATCTTCCTTGCAAGAGGATGCTGCCAGAACCGGAAGCAGGGGCAGCCAGAGAGTTACCGAGGGAATCCAACGTCAGCCCTGACTTCTTTACCCTGCCGCCAGGCCCTTGACAGAAACAGCCCCATGAAGACAGACCGGGGTTGCAGCAACGCAACCCTGCAAGGCTTTTCCGCCGGAGCCTTGGCGTGTGTTACCGCATCCAAGGTTGACCGGAAGCAGAGGGTTCAGCAGCCACATCACTTCGCTCTCCCACTCTGTGAATGAAGACCCTAAAGGCCCACAGCAGTGGGAGTACTTGGCTGAATGTAAACACCAGCGGACTTGTGTCCCCTAGGCTTGGTTTAACTTTAATTTGCCCCAGCACCTGAAGTGAAAGAAATGAAGACCCAACCCATGATCCAAACACCCATTGTCTCACCCTTGAAAGGGGAGAGGGTGAATAAAATTCTATCATGCATGTGGACCATACAGTTACTGGCAATAAACTGCTTAGCGTCAGACTCTCCAGAAATTTGATCCAGTCTGCTAACTAAGTCAGGCTGAACCAAGTTCATTCTCACCTTTTTGAAGGTCATTTCTGTATCTGCCGTGACACCAGCAGGGACCTCCTCAGTCAACTTTGTTTTATGCCCTTTAGATTTATTTTTATTTATGTGAATATATATATATATATATATATACATATTCCAGATAGATAGATAGATAGATAGATAGATAGATAGATAGATAGATAGATGATAGATAGATAGATAGCTATCCCTATGTGACTGTATGTCTTCCATGTGTATGCAGATGCCCATGGAGGCCAGAGGGCATTAGATCTCCTTTGAGTTACAGTTGTGAGTAACTCGAAACAAATGCTGGGAACTGAACCTGGGTCCTCTTCAGGAGCAGTAAGCCCATTCAACCTCTGACCCATCTCCAGCCCTCATTGTCAACTTTCTGTCAACACTTTTTCAGGTACAGCTTCCCCTCCGCCTGAGAGAACAGTTGGTCTCAGTTCCTATAGATCCACCTATCCAGGAGAGGGGGGCTTCCAGGGCCAGGGTCTATGGGAAAGGCCAGAGTGATGTAATTTCTTGCCCAGTATGATAATTTCAAGAACTGAGTCTAAGGGGGCATCTGTCCAAGGTGCTGATCCCTGAGGCTGTATCATTCAGAGCAGCATAGTGTGAGACATTTACTCATTTATTCATTCATTCACTTCTCATCTGCTCATTTGTACATTAAACAAGTGTTTCTGCACCCCACACTGCAGTGGCTGCCAGAAACGGCCTCCCTTCCTCAAGGTCATGGGACTGGCATGGTATCGTTTTCACCACCTCTGAGTCTCAGCTTTGTCACGGGTAAAATGAACACTCCAGGTGCTGCATTTGACATTCAAACAGATCATGTATATAAAGGGCCCTTGGCATCCCATAGACAGAGGCTGTGCTGTGGGCTCCAAGCCCAGGGTGTACAAGATGCCTTGCTTGCATGCATTTTTATCATCACCCCTCACAAGCTCCAAGGAAGATCCCGGGTTCGGGGAGGGGAGACTTAATTATTTCCCTCTGATAAATATCACAGGCCATAAAAGCTGACAGCAACAACTGGCACGTCTGACATTTGAAGACACTGAGTCTCCTTGTGGAAGCATTGCTTGCTGCACTGTAAATCAGGGAGCCAGAAGCCTGGCCCTTGCTGCAACGGGGAACGTGAGCTGTGACAGCAGCCATGATGTGGTGATGGATAAGGCACTGTCACAACCCCTCCGCTGCTGTGCTCAGGTATACAAACACATGGCTGAAAATGCCAACAGTTTCTCCATCCTGAGTGTATCAAAGCCTGGGGGTGGGCAGGGACCAAGTAGAGAGAACACACAAAGCAATGCTAAATACATTCCTGAAATGATTGAGTGGGCTTCCTCTGCTTCACAGCACCACCTTCCTCCACCCAGGCTGAGGATCTGGGTAAGAGCCATGGGTAGACCAGATGGCTGTGGGTGGACCACCAGACACACAGGGTTATGGTGTTCACACAGAACTAAGAGTCTCTGTCTGGCCTTTTCACGAAGGTTCAATAATATGAGGAGTTTATGTTTTTATATTGGGAGGACCTCATAGCCAGGGACCCTTAACCTCTGCTGAATGTTGGATGCAAGTATAAATTATTTAAAAAAAAACACCAGAGCCAGGCAGCATCTCTGGGTACTTTTATTCAACTGTTCCGAGCATCATATTTGGTAAAGGCAGTGAGGTCTGAAGCCAGAATAAACTCTGATATTGTGCCAGTGAGGTGACTCAGTGGGTAAAGACTTGCCATTAAGCCTGGCAACTTGAGTTCAGTTCTGAGTATCTACATAGTGGAAGGAGAGAACCAAAAAGTTGTTCTCTGACCTTCACACACATGCTGCAGCAAACACAGTCACACACGTGCACATACATGAACACATGCACACACACATGCGCACACACATTTGTAAATACAGAAAATAAAACAAATTAAAATTAAAAATAACCCTGACGTTGAATTTGCCTACAACTGAAAATTTTGAGGTGGGAGGAGGTATGGCAATTAACCTTCAGTGTTGATTTGACTAGACTTAGCACTGTCATGGAAACACCTCTGAGTGTCTGGGGATGATTCCAGAAACATTTCACTGGGGAAGGAGAACTTAACTGATGATGGGTGGTACCTCCCAATGAGTTGGGGGTCCTGGACTGAACTAAAAGGTGAAAGTGGGCTGAGCACCACCATCCATCTTTCTCTGATTCCTGACTGTGGACCATGTGACCTCACATTGCTCCTGCTGTGCCTTCCCCCCATGATGGATGATACCCCCCAAACTGTGAGTCAAAAGTCAAAATAAACCCCTTTCCAATCTCTTATATTGCTTTTGTCTGTTTTTTTTTTTTTGCTTGTTTTTGTTTTTTACAGAAATGTGAAAAATAACTAAATCTGGGGGCATGGTAGTCTTATTGATGTCTTAGAAAGATTACTGCATGAGAAATCAGTGAATTGGGTCAAAGGAGTAAGACTGGATTCTGGGGACACTGACAGGTGTCTTCCACTGTCATGAGGTCCTCAGGACATCAGCTTCACCATTCTTGTTGAAAAGGTGGCATCTTAGGACACACCCAGAGCTAAACCTGACTGACAGTGTGCACTTGGATCCCATCCTGGATGACATACACACATTCATACCTTGGAGGCCTGAATCAGAGAACCAGATACTGCAAGGGCACAGTACAGGGATGGTGAGGGCTAACCCAGAACAGGAGAATGAGAATTCAGAAGGGAAGACAGCTGTGGTGCACTGCAGAGTGAGACATGGGAGTTTGGACAAGCTCTATGGAGACTTGGTTGGTGTGTAGCATCCATATGAGCCTTCTTGTACTAGTACAGTTATCAAAGGAATTGTCTTAATATGAGTTTTCACATTTGGAAACAGGCTGGAGGGAATTGAATACCTGTTTCTGGTCCCACCCTCGGGGACTGGCAGAATGCAGCCTGACTGCAAACCTTCTGGCGTTGAACCCTGGGCTTCTTCTGAAACCTCCATGGTGTGGTTGTGTTTGTAGCAGTGGTGTTTGTTGTGATCACCCATAGGTTATTAGGGTGTCCCTTTAAGTCACCTTCTTCGGTAGAGCATTTGTCACAATCATTGGTCATTTAAGGACAAGTCCATGAAGATAATATGCATGTGCTTAACACAGAATAGCTGTGCTGATAAAAACTGTGTGGAGCTTTTTCCACACCTACTAACTCTCTTCTTGTCACTTGGCACTCTCTAGACCTGCACACAGGTCTTAGAAAGCATTTCACTTATATTTACCCACTTGTTGTAAAGGATAAACCTCGGGCACCAACAGGTGGAAGAAGTACCCAGGGAGGGGCTAGGGAAGGAGCAGAGAGCACCCATGCCTTCTTGGGATGCATACCCCTTCTGCAATGCAGAAGTTCGCCAAGTCCTGTAGGTCAGGAGGCCGCATCATGTGACCATGATTACTGTTAGCCCACCTCCAGCCCCTTGATCTTTTTGGGGGAACACTCGGGAGACAGCTGATATCTGCTCTTTCTGGCAACATCCTCATATAGAAACTCACCAGGAGTGACTTCAGTAATACAAAAGATGTCTGCATCACCCATGAGGACTCAAGAGACTAGGCATAAAACCAAACATTAGAAGCAGACTCACCTAGTCTTCACAGAAGAAATTAAGAGATTTGGGCCAGTGAGATGGCTCAGAGTGTAAATATGCTTGCTGCTAAGACTGTCCTGGGGTCCCTTATGGTGGGAGGAGAGAACTGACTTTTTCCAGCTGCATTCTGACTTCCACCATTGCATATGCACTTACACACACACACACATACACACACACACACACACACACACACACACACACTCCAGAAAGTGATGGGACTTCCAGGCACCTTGTATTTCCAGGAATAAAGAGGCCCCAGTGCTCATGTGATAGGTAGTCTTCATTGTCAACCTGATTGAACTTATAAATAAATAAAGTCGCCCAGAGAACATACCTTTGATGTGTCTGTGAGGACATTTCCAGAGAGGTTCAACTAAGAGGGAAGACCGACTCTGAATGTGGGATGGGTGTCCTGCCTGAGTAATAGGGGAGAGGGAACAGGCAATGTCAACATTAGCACCCCAACCCCTCTGCTTTCTGTGAACCCAATGTGACCAGATCCATTTAACTACCATCACCATGCCTTCCCTGCCGTGAGGGACTGCACTCTTAAAACTGCAACACAGTAAATAAATAAACCTGCCCTTAGGTTAATATTAGTTGCTTTTCTATTGCTATGATGGAACACCATGGCCACAGAAATTTAGAGGGGAAGTGTTGGGGGCTGCAGACCCCTGGCCTCTTGACTTTCTTTGCCTGCCTCGGACCTTTTGCCTGCTGGAGTGAAACAACTTGTTTTCCTGTGCCTGCAGCTTCTCTGAGCACAAGACTCTCGTGATGGCAGCGGAGTGGTTTCTGGTGGGTTTGGCTGGGGCATGACTATCAGTTAAGAATCCCTATATAACCTTCCCTGGAGCACAATAAAGTTGGCATTCTTGTTTCAAGGATTACCCATGTCCCCATGTCTCTGTCTGTGCATGTGTGTCAATCTCCAAGCCCTTGCCCAAGACTCATGGACCATCCCATACTGCAGGTGCTTTACAGGAAGGGGTTTTATTGGACTTACCGTATGCAAAGGCTAGAGTCCATAATGGCAGAGTGGAGGTTTGGTGGCTGAAGTAGAAGCTGAGGACTTGCATCTTGAATCCGAAGCACAAGTACAAGCAAGTGTGTGTGTGTGTGTGTGTGTGTGTGTGTGTGAAAGAGAGAGAGAGAGAGAGAGAGAGAGAGAGAGAGAGAGAGAGAGAGAACTCAAAACAGTGTGTGTCTTTAAGGTCTTAAAGTCCACCTCCCTCTTAACCCTTCCAGACAGCACCATCATCTGAGGTCAAGCCTTCAGATGCCTGACACTATGGGAACAGCTCATTCAAATCATCAAAGTTGCCTCTTGCCAGGTATTTGGTTACAGTGATGGGAACAATAACTAATATAGCATATTTCCTATTCTAAATAGCATCGCCATAGTTAACCATGTTATTCCTGCTTAGCTGAAAGGAGCATTACTCATGACGAGACCGGGAATGTTAGAAGGATGCAAACAATGATAGAACTGCATGACCATCATTTCAAAGAAAGAAGCAGAGGAATCAATGGTGTACTCTGCGATGCTGGACAAGGGTGGCCACATGACCATGAAGACAGGTCCTAATCCTGCCTCTGCCACCTGCCACTGTGTAGCTTGGGAGAACTTTGCTTGTCTCTGGATTCCTACCTCCTCTTTGTGACATGAAAGAGTCTCAGCTCTAAATCACGGGGTTTCTATTAGACATTAGCTGTAAATGGTTTTCTTCTTTTCACACATATTTACAAAGAACATAATATAAAGAACAATTCGTGGGCGGTGAAATATGTACAGTAAAAAATGTCTAGGAAGTGAGCCAAAATATAAGAGTGGGCGCTCTGAAAGGCTCATTCATTATGAGATTGTGGGGGAAGATGTGGAGAACTCTCTGGGCTCCAGTGGGCAAATGCAGGGCGTGAGGGGGCAGGGGGGGCTTGGTCACCCATAGATTTATTGATGCTTAATATTTATCTTATAGTGAGGACACTAAGGGGAATAAGGTTTCACCTTTTACTTTCGAGAAATCCCCAATCTCTGTCAGGAAGCAGAACTCTGGACACTTGAGTGATATTACAGAAATATGACCAAATATGAGAGGGGAAAAGGATGAGAGCTGTCTTTTATGAAGACATGGAAAGAAGCTGCAGAAAATGTTGAGTTTGGGACAGCATTTGGGGGCTAGTTGCCTGAAGAAAGGGGCAGAACTCTGAATAGAGAGAACAACACGGGATGAGGCAGGCAGATAGAAACGGGAAGGCTCAGGAAGACGTGGTCAGGGATTGAGCCATACCTGGCATGGAGGTCAGGAAGGAATGGGAGAGAGGAGAGGAGAGACAGAGGGAATCTTCTATGCCATAGCACGGGGCTGGGGTGACTCTGTTAACAGCGTGTTTACCAGACCTGTGCCTTTAGAAAAGATTATGCTAGCCAAAGGATAAAAATACAATGACATCATAATTTTCAAAAAAAAACAGATCTGTCTGAGAAGGCGCAGTGGGGTGCACATGTGTGCAGGGGAGGGGCGTCCATGAAGAAAATGAAGATAGTCCAAGCCGTGACCCTGGTACTGAGGCATGAATGGGGGGGGGGGGGCATGATCCATTCAGGACCACGGACAGCTTCCATGTCCCAAATCCTGTTATCCCACCCTGTTACAACTGTTTTTAAAACGGGTATCATTTGTGGGATGCCAGGAGATCTGCACAAGCTGTGTCTTATGATGGCTCTGAAATGCATGGTTATTGGCCCCGGCTTGCTAGAGAAAAGAAATCAAATCTTCCAGGGAATACAGCTACCACCACCAAACATCTGATTCTCTTTTAGGATTCCCTCATTTCCCCATTTTTGGTATATGAGAGAACACAGGTCCAAGCGATGCAGGATGGTGTGCACCTGCAATCCCAATACTAGGTAGGCAGGAGGATCACAAGTCTGACGCTAGCCTGTGTCTGAGATTCCTGTCGCAGTTTTAGAAGTCCCCATGGCTCCGGTATTTAAACACTCAGTCTACAGATGGCTGTGTTGTTTGGATAGGTTTAAGCTGTGCAGCCCTGTTGGAGGAAGCAAGCCACTGTGGATTCCGCCTTTGAGAGTTCAAAGACTCCACTTGGCACTTGCTCTCTCTGCTTTGGGCTTATAGTTAAAGATGCGAGCACTCAGCTTCCCCTCCTGCCTCAGTGTCGGCTGCCCGCTGCCCACTCCCATGCCTCTTTTGCAATATGGAATCTCATCCTCCAGGACTGTAAGTCAAGTAAGTTCTTCTTTCTGTGAATTGCCTTTGTCATGGTGTTTTATGCCAGCAATGGAAAAGTAATGAATACAGACCCAATCTCAAAACAAAACAAACCAGGAGCTGGGGATGTAGCTCGAGGGTAAAGAGCTTGCCTAGTATGTGCAAGGTCCCGGGATTAATCATGGGTGCTGAGAAGAAGGAGGTTTATACTCCTAGCCAGGAATTCTGATCAGCCATCCAAAACCGCCATATTACCTATTGCTAGTTCTTGGTCTGATCAGGATGGTCCAGCGAGCTCGTTAGTGGAGGAGATTCATGAAGATGGGCTGCAAGGGTAGCTGGCGCTTGTGGTAAGGTTTTTCATTTGTATGTCTGCTTGGGTTTAGGTGCTTGGGTTTCATTGTTATAATAATAACAGCCACAATGGCATGTTTGTTTATTTGTTTTTTGTTTGTTTTTAAAGTACACTAGAGTGGCTTTGAACCTACCTTAGCCCTGCTTCAAGGCTCATAAGGACCTGGGGTCTTACCAGTGGGAACAGGGGTCATCAGAAAGTGAAGACGGAACAGCTTGGTGTCTTGGCTTCTTCAGGAATGGCTCTTCTCCAGGAAGTTGAGGAAACATTCTATCCTGTTCCCCTTCTTCTCATCTCAGGTACACTTCCTCTTATTTTTATAACTTCAAATGTGTGTTTATTTTCTATGACAGTTAAACGTGTCTGTGTGGGCAGGATGGACGTGAAACACATACCTGCTACAACTACTGCCTAGCAGAGCTTGGGCTCGTTCTGAGAATTTACTATTCAAACTAGGTCACTATCACAGTTGTGGCTTCTGATGTGCTGACTGTTAGGTCAGAGTGTGGGCCCTTTCTGTCTCTGCTGGGGCTCTTACCTGGCTCAAATTTCTCCCCTTTGCCATGTCCCACATTTACTGCCTTCTGAAGGGCAACATTAAATAAAGTTCCTGCATCACGACTCTCACTGGTTCCCTTATCCCCTCCCAGTATGGTTTATGGCCCTTAGCTGGGTATTCAGGGTCCCCACAGCTAATTCAGCCTGCTATTCCACCCTGGTGTCCTGCTTCCTCTCTCCACACACACGGTCCACCCATGTGAATCTGGATGCCATTCCAGATGCGCAAACTCTTCGTCAGTGTCCCAGGCCTCCCCACAAGGCCATTGCTTCATCAAAATGGCCCAGGAAGGGCTTCTGCCAGCCTGGCAGAAATCAGAAAGCTTTGCAGTCATATCAAGAAAGTGTTGTGTCCTCTGCTCCTTAGAAGAGAGTCACTCCAGAGGAGAGGAGAGCAGAAGGCTGGGAACACCAGGAGGTGGGCATCAGGGGTACCACTCCTAAAACCACCTTTGAGAACCACATCAAACCCTACTTCTCAACAGCCTCCCCTATGTATCCCAGACAGAATGGCTGTCTTTCAATCTGTGACACCTTTATTCGCTGACATTGTTGTCAGAAACTATACAGAAAATATCTGCTTTCACTGGGGACCTCTGGGGAGGTGATAGGAATGGTCTGGTTTGTGTCTGTCTCTCTGTCTCTCTCTGTCTGTCTCTCTCTCTCTCTCTCTCTCTCTCTCTCTCTCTCTCTCTCTCTCTCTGCATTTCACACAGCTATAAGGGCATGCAAAAGATAGCAAACTTTGTAGGACCGAGCCCTCCATCGCTTGTGCCCCGTGGAACTAGCTTTTGCTTTCCCATATTAAAGAGAGACAGCTCACCAGGAGGGCGCTGATCCTGGGTGGTAAGAGAACAAATGCTGTGTGAGCTTCACATATCCAGCATTTGACAAGTTAAGACATAGGGATTTGCCAGACATGGGAGCAGAGAGAAGCAGATTTCTCTGAAAACATTTGCACAGACAGCATACAATGCCCAGCACGCTGATAATAGCAGTCTACGCATGTGCATGGCAAGGCCTCTATGCCTCACCTACCTCATACCCACACCACAGTTCCTGCATCTTGGCAAGGTCATGGTCTCCACCGTGCACACGACGAAGGTCAGATTTAAAGAGGCAGGTTGCCTGAGCAAGCTTACAGAGGCTGGCTTTAAAGCCGGGGTGCTTCCCCGCTCACTCTTCTGCCTGCCTCCCACAGTGACTCCCCCTCCATCTCCCCCCAGTAGAATGGAAAGGTGCCATCTTATCACAGTGACCTCAGAATCGCAGCAGCTCCACCCTGAAGTGTAACTGCACCTACCCTGTGTATCAGGAGAGCTGGGTTTTTGTCTGCCATTTCCCGAACTGGCGGGATAGCTTTGACAGAAGCAGCTTATCTTGTCAGGGTCTCGTTTTTCTCCCTTCGGAAAGATGAATGCTATGTGATCCCCAAGGCTCGACACACGTCTTCCAGTACATGAGATTTCATTATAAACCACCATGGAGAATTTAAACCGGGTTGCTAAAACACACGCCAAAATTGTCGTTTCATCCCCAAATTCTCCTTTTGCTTCTAAAAGATAAATTTTAAATGGGCGAATGGTGTAAAGGCAGATTTCAAAAGTTAGTCACGGAATAAAGAGAGTGAGTGTTAGGTATATCATCTGGGGCATTTGTAGCGAGCCCTTTTAAAAAAAAAAAAAACCTACTGTCTGTGTACATCCTAATGGATGATGTTTCCTGTTACAAACCCAGAGGGTTCGTTCTGGACCACTTAGAAAGAACAAGGAACCCCTCTTTCAGGAAGGGGAGGGGGGTTGTTAGAGTGCCTAGGACAGTGTTTCTCAACCTGTGGGTCATGATAGTATAAGAAAAGAATATAGCATTTGACCCAGTGATTTAGAAACTGTCACAGTAGTGACACAGAAATGGTTTCATGTAGTAGCTCTCAACTTCTGAGTTATGACCCCTTCGGGGGTCAAACAACCCTTTCACAGGGGTCACCTAGGACCATTGGAAAGCACAGATATGTACGCCGTGATTCATAACAGTAGCAAAATTACAGTTGTGGAACAGCAATGAAAACAGGTCTATGGTTGGCTCGCCACAGCCTGGGGAACTGTAGTGAAAGGTCACAGCATTAGGAACGCTGAGAACCACTGGTCTAGAAGGCCACACTAACCATCTGGTTAACTCATTTTTGGTTTCTAACGGTGGATTAATGAATCTAGGAAAAGCACTGTCATTAACACCGGAATATGTTGTGGGATAATGGGCACAGTCCATGTTTTCCTCCATCGCTTCCTACCTGGGAGTAAAGAGAAAAAGAAGATGCTGGGGCTGGCTTCCCACCCAGCACCCTTGTCCTCTATCTGTGTCAGGAAGGTGTGCACCACCCTGGGCGTGGGCTTTGGGGTCCAGCATTCGGGGCCCGAGCCCTGACAGTCCCACTCACCTTGTACAGATCACAACTGGCTGTGTCTGGCCTGTTTATCAAAGGGATGTCGGGGACTGGGGAGATGGCCCAGTGGCCTCATGAAGTGAATGCCTCACAAGTTCAGGATCTGAAGCTCAAATCTCCAGGACCCTTGATAAACACTGGCTGTGGGGGCGCATGTTTGCAGCCCCAGTGCTGGGGTTAGGGATTGGAAACAGGAGGACCCCTGGAGCTCATTGGCCAGCTAGTCTGAAAGGTGATGAACTCCAAGTTCTCTGAGTGATGCTGCCTCAAAAAGTAGACCAGAAAGCCATTGTGGAAGACATCAGATGTTAACTCTGGCCTCCGTTCGTGTGCACTCACTCGCAATGTACACACACACACACACACACACACACACACACACACACATAACTGGAGCAGTGGATTTACCTCGCTCTGACCTGTGGGGATGCTGTGAGGTGCTGACTGAGGCTTCTGCATTGCCTCTACACTCCATGCCAATTATTTGCGGGGGTGGAGGGTTGGTAGAAAAATGCTGATTGCAACTCTTGTCTTAAATTTTTTGATGAAATGATTGTTTTGTTTTAGGAAATTCTGAAATACTTGTATGCCTTCATGACTGGAGAGAGGTGTGAATGGCCACGGCACTGTCCACATGTAAACATTATAAGTCTTTGGTGTGGATGCCATTTCGAAATCCCAGAGCCTGGAGGGACCAGAGAGGATTCAGTTGAGAAGAAAACTGAGGCTCGGCAGTCACATGACAAAATGAGGACAGAGCTGTGTTTGGTGGTACCCACCTGTAATCCCAGCACTTGGGAAGTGGGGGCAGGAGGATCAGACGTCAAAGCCAACTCTAGTTACATAGCAACTTCAAAACCAGCCTGAGCTCTGTGAGACCCTGTCTCAAAAACCAACAAAAGCATGGGGGCAAAACATAGATTTTCCATCGCCATGTCCAGGGTACCCCATGCTACCCCACTCCTCATCCTGCTGTCTTCATCTCACAGCAGCTGTGAATTGCACTAAGACCACCGTGGACATGCCCCACCCCCTTCCTAAGCTGGAGGATGCTGGCTGTCAGGTATTACCTGCTATAGCGCTACCCTGTGTCACCTGCCATCTTTTGATGGGGCGGTAGGCATCCATCATCATCAGGAGAAGAGGAAGCCCTAGGAAGATAAACCACAGTGTTTTCTCCTTAAACCAGAGTCCTTCTCCACAAACCATGGCGCACTCTTCCCAGTGGGTCATCTCCTGCAAGAAACAACGGCTCTGGATTTCCCAGAAGAGCTATTTAAACCAGGCTGTCTGTCCACTGGGCATCGATCGATCAGCTCCTCCTATCCGGAGCCTCATATGAGGGGTTAGAGACAGATCAAGGCATCGTCTCTCAAGGCAGGTTAGCCGGGTTTCTTCACATCAGCTTTGTTGGCAGGCAGACACTTACTAAGCGCCTACTGTATGCCAGGCATCACTAGAGACAGAAACATAAAGACAGGGGAAGCGTAGACCCTTTGGCACTGTTAAGACAATTACTGTCAGTTTAGTGACTTACAATCCTATGTCTGCATCACCTCACAGGTTCTGTTGGACAGAAGCTGAGACCAGGAATCCCAAAGGCCATGTTCCTTTACTGGAGCCGGGGGAAGGTTTCACTTTTATACACTATCTGGTAGGCTTAATTCATCTCCTTTGATGTTGCAGGACAGAGGTCTCCATCCCTTGCTGACTAACGGGGATGGGGGACTTCTTTATGTTCCCACAGGCCCCCCAACAAGAGCAATAAATCTAACGGGCTTAATGACCATGTCATGATACCAAACTGTGTGATGAGATGCTGTGTACAATCAGGCGATGGTAGAGTTTGTGGGAAACTAGAGTGTAAAACCAAGAGGTTCAAACTCAAGTTTTCCAAAAATCAAAAGATGGACCAAACAAAATGCATTTGAAGGCAGATATAACCAGGAGGCTTAGAATTCTCAACAAAATGAAAAGGAAAAAAAAAAAAACAAGCTAGGTACACGCTGTTGAACCACAAAAAGGGAAGGGTGCAAATGATTTTATCAAAACTCCGTTGTTTACACTGAGCCCCGGTGGGGGAAACAGTGCCGGCAGGAGAAGAGGTGCTGCAGTCAGGAATAGCGGTGCGAGCAAACAGGTGCAGAACACAGAGCTACCCCGCCTGCCGTGCAGTGGGCAGGAGCACAGGGCTCAGGCTGCAGCCAGGGAGTAGAGGACTCACCTCAGAAAGCTTTGCTGTCAGGAGATCAGTTGTGCCCACTATGTGCTCCCCAGGTCTGATATCACACATGGGCAGGCACACGCTGGCTACCTAAGATCAACCAGCGATCCAGGCCATATTCTACAAAGGGGTTTCCTTGGGAGGGGCTAAGGGGTATTGTGGACAGAATGGCAATGAAGTCCTTGCCTCCTTCTGTGTTCACCAGATGAATCTTGAGTCACACACAGGTCCCAGGTTGAAGGAGCTGGTCTCCTGGTGAACCAGGCACCTGTTTCCCCCTATCTCACTCATTGTCACAAATATTACAGCTAAAATCATAATAACACCTGCAACTTGTTCAGGTGGCTGGGACAGTGCCCATAGAAGAAGGGACCACCTGCTAAGCAGAACCTGAAGGCTAGTCCCATCGACTCCCTGATACAAGTTCCTGGCATCTGAAGGCAGGGGCCTTGGGCTGTTCCTTCCCAGGCCTGTCTTTGCTCCCTGGTTCTAATGCTAAGTGTGCATCTGGACTTCTGGGGATCTTCAGGTAAAAAGAATTTTCAACCCCAAAGACTCAAAGACCCACAGCCTGTAGAGGCAGCTGGTACAGGGTTAGAAAGTGCATAGGAAGGTCCAGATTTCAGAGCAAACTAGAGGGAAGAGGTTCAGGTTCCAGGGAAGAGGAGGCTAAATCCTCAGTATGGAAGACAGGACAGTGACTTGCTCCAGTGATATCTAAAATTTTGCATATGAGTTATACAACTGCACCTACCTAGTAACTGGGTTTCAACAAGGACCCAGAAGGGGCTGAGCCCAGTTTCTTCTCTCAGGATCGTCAGTTAGGCAAACACTGCCCACTTCCTTGTTGATCTATACAGTCTGTGGTGCAGGCACCAGGAGTGTTACATTAGTAGAAGTCCCTTTACACAGAAACAAAAGGAGTGAGAATGAAAGGTTCCCCTGAAGAGCTGGTAAGGTTGGATAACATTTACTGAATAATTAATGTGCTAGCCCCTAATAGGATTATCTTGGTTTCATAAGATGAGCTCATGAAGTAGTTGGTGGGAAGTCGAAGATGAAATGTCACTGTCCTTAAGGCCACTTTCCTGGTGAGCAGTTGGCCAAGCTCTCTTTTTTGGATTATCTATGTAGACCGGCTCTCACTTTCCAGATGAGGGACCTATGCAAGGCCCATGACCTTTCTGAATCTTGGGCCCCTCAACTGTAGCCCCAGAGCAGAAGGCTTGGGTACCGCACAGCAGGAAGTGCTGGGTCAGAAGAGGGGGTTTCTTCAACAAAAGATGCTAGCAAAGTTGGATATCCACATGTAGAAAATGAAATGATACGAACATCTACCACCCTGCACAAAACAACTCCAGATGGATCAAAGGCTTCAGTGTGAGACACAAAATGCAGAAGAATCTGCTAGAAGAAAGCATAGGCCCATATCCTAAGGGTGTAGATATGGAAAGGACGTTCTGACCAGGGTATCCACTCACTCAGGAGCTATGGCCCTCAAATAACAAATGGACCTTGTCGTAGGGTTTCTATTGCTATGAAGAGACACCATGACATGGCAGCTCTTCTAAAGGAAAACATTTAGTTGGGGTGGCTTATAGCCTCAGAGGTTTAGGTCATTATCATCATGGTGGGAAATAGCAGTATGCAGGTAGACATGGTGCTGGAGAAGGAGCTGAGAGTTCTACATCTTGATCTGCAGGCAACAGGAAGTGAGCTGCTTATCATACTGAGTGCAACTTGAGCCAAGGAGACCTCAAAGCCTGCCCCCGCAATGCCATGCTTCTTTCAATAAAGCCACACCTACTCTAACAAGTCACATTTCCTAATAATGCTGCACCTTATATGTAAGATGTATAGTTGGCAAAGATCCATATCCAGAACATATAAAGAACTAAAGAAACCAAAGAATCAAGAAAATGAATGACCAAACTAAAAAGTGGAATATAGACCCAAACACAGAGTTCTCAAAAGAAGAAATAAAAATGGCTAAGGAATATCTCAAAAAGTACTCAGCATCCTTAGCAATTAGAGAAATGCACATGGAAACTATTTGGGATTACTCCTGTCAGAATGGCTAAAATAAAGAAAACAACTGACGATAAATGTTGACGAGAATGTGGGGATACATTCACTACTGATGTTTTGCAAACAGATATTGCCACTATGGAAGTCAGTATGGAAAATTCTCAAAACCCTAAAAGTAGACCTGCCTTATGACCCAGCAATATCGCTCCTTAGAATAAGCCCAAAGGACTCAACATTGTACTTCATGGACACTCTCTTAGCCATGGTCATTGCTGCTCTGTTCTTAAGAGCTAAGAACTGGAAACAGCCTAGATGTCCAACTGATGGGCAAGGGGAAGTATCTGCCAGCATTCAACTCCCCGCCATTTGTACTTGAATCACGCACATCTCCATCTATGCACAAGATCATTGCTAATTAAACAACAAAATGCCCTGTCTTTGTCATTTGCTTGCTGTTGCTGTTCTGGGGGCCCCACCCTCTCCTCACTAGAGCTACTGAGGTGTTTGGATTCAGTAGCCACTTAGAGGATACTAGATGAGGTGGGCAAACTCCATCTCCCTCCTCCCTGGTCCCTCTTCCCATACTTTGTTGAGATCTCCAGATCCATCTGAGATGCCTTTCTTGGCATCCTGGATTTCCATCTAGGTCACCCACCACCCTTGAAACACTTGTTTCCTGCCCATTTGCCTACCTGTTAGTGGAAAGCTATGATTTACTTATTCGCCATTCAGTGTGCCTTGGTATAGTGCTAGGACTGTAGAACTCACAGAGAGATTCTATAAGTTGAACAAATGATAAAATCGGATGATTGATCTCAACAGAGTTTAAGTCTGGATCCATGTGATTCCAGGCATGACCAACAGAGGGCGCCCTGTCCTGAGATTGATACGGTAATCAGTAGTGTGTGGCTTTTTGTATGCCCTATTTAACAGTCTGATTTGAAGCTTCCCAGTGGCTACCAGCATGACTGAGGCAGTATAACAGGCTCCCATTTGGATTAGGGGAAATGGTTTCTTCATTTTGAAGACAGAAGTGACAGTCCACTAAGGTAGTAAATGGTAAAACTCCTTAGCAGACACATCAGAGTCCTTAATCAGGTGTAAAGAGAGGGAGTCACACTGGCCTGGAAATCTCAGCTCTGTGTAACACCCTGGACAAAAGTCTCAGCTCTTACTCACATACTTATTCATTCACTACCAAATGTTGGAGCTGAAAACCAAGTCCTTGTCCTTAGGTAGCTGAGCATTTAGACAGGGAAAGAAAAAAAAAAAGCAAAAACAAAACCACCCAGCCATCTTGGGACTATGGGACGACACCAGAGCACAGAGGAAGACAATCTACACCATTCCCAGGCTAGGGGCAGAAACATCCCCATGTAGAGATAGCTATAGACTTCGCCTATCAGGACAAAATGAAAGGCCAGGTGTGGTGACAGTTCCCAGCAGGAGGACTGACCAAAGAAAACAAGGAGGTTTGGAGGGTTTGAAACATGTGTCCCACACAGACACAAATGGGACAAGTTCAGTGAAAAGCCTTCATGCAAGGTGTCTTAGGGTTTTTATAAATGAGGCAAAACACCATGACCAAAAGCAATCTGGGTGAGGAAAGGGTTTATTTGGCTTGCACATCCATATCACTGCTCATCATTGAAGGAAGCCAGGACAAGAACTCAAACAGGGCAGGATCCTGGAGGCAGGAGCTGATGCAGAGGCCATGGAGGGGTGTTGCTTATTGGCTTGCTCCTCATAGCTTGCTTAGCCTGCTTTCTTATAGAACCCATGAGCCCAGAGATGGGACCACCCACAGTGGGATGAGCCCTTCTCCTTCAATCACTAATTAAGAAAATGCCCTACACTGTAGAGCCTATAGGCTTGCTAACAGCCAGATCTTATGGAAACATTTTCTCATTGAGGTTCCCTCTTCTCAAATGACTTTAGCGTGTGTCAAGTTGACACAAAACTAGCCACCACACAAGGCCAGACACCACAGAGGTGTGTGCCAAGAGTGACACCTCTTGGCTACAGGTGATGAAAGATTTTTAAACAGAGGCATTGACAATGCTTGGCTTGGAGGGTAGGGAGGTGAGTGTGAGTGTGTGTGTGTGTGTTGAAGGGAGGAGCCGCTTGTTTGTTCCTGACTGCTCAGCCCCAAAATAATCACACAGAAATTGTATTAATTAAATCACTGCTTAGCCCATCAGCTCTAGCTTCTTATTGGCTAACTCTTACATCTTAATTTAACCCATCTCCATTAATCTGTGTATCACCATGAGGTCTAGCCTACCAGCAAAGCTTCAGCATATCTGTCTCTGGCAGTGGCTCCACGGCTTTTCCTTCATTCTGTCCTTCTTTCTCCCAGCGTTCAGTTTAGTTTTCCCCACCTAGCTAAGTTCTGCCTTGCTATAGGCTCAAGCCAGCATTCTTTATTCATTAATGGTATTCACATCATACAGAGGGGAATCTCACATCATGTGTATGTGTGTGTTGTACTTGTGTATTCATGTATGTATGGAAGCCAGAGTTTAACATTAGATGCTCCCCTCAATCACTGTCCACTTTATTCTTTGAGACAGTCTCTCATAAAACCCGGAGCTCATAAACATTGTGATACTTGAAAAAAAAAAAACCCCGGAGCTCACTGTTTTGGCTAGATTGGCTGGTCAGTGAGCCCTGGGGATATGTCATTTCTGTCCTACATGCTGCCCCATCTGGCTGAGGTATGTGGATGTTGAGCATGCAAACACAGGTCCTCATGCTTGCACAACAGACACTTCACCACCTCAGCCATCTCCTCATCCTACACTTGGGTTTTGAAAGAGCACTTTGTTGACCTCCCGGGACATAGGTGGAGCTGAGAACAAGGCAATATTCGTTCTCACCCAGCTTCAGTTTTCTTACTTAAGGTGTAGCTTTGATTTTCAGTTTCCTCTGGATTGAAACATTCTATTAGACTCAGGAAGTATCGGCAGCTTCTTAGACCCAGGAAGTTCCTGAAACTTACACGATCCACAAGCCCCCTCCCCAAGGCTGCACAAGCAACGGCAGTTGCCAGGACAGGATACCCTTCCACCCAGCTGCTTCAAGACCTGCAGGGAGCTCCAGAGAGGTAACTTTCCTGAGTCATCACCTATGCTGGGGTGGGCTCTTCCATGATACAGCTATCTCTGGGCTGTCCATGCTCCTCTAAGGAACCTGTATAGACGCATCATTGGCTAAGCTAGACTCAGGTGGGACTGTTTCTTCAGTCTGTTGTTCAGTGTTCTGTCTGGAATGAATAGATGTTTGCTCATACCTGCCCAGGAGAAGTCACACAATAGCTGGCATGTCTGGAGGAGGGGAAAAATGGTTTCTGAGGTCCCTTTGGATGCAAAGTTCTATTTTCCACAACTAGAGATAGACTTTGTCCTTCAGAGTGGCTCAAGGTTATTAGGCTCACACCAGCACAGAGGTGGGAAAAGGTCCCCAGAAAACTGGGGATCTAAAAATATCAACACATAACTGCAGCCCGTCACGCTTCTCTTCGGGATGGCTGACACAGTGCCAAGAGGCTAGTGTCTTTGTCAATCTCCATCTCCAGTTCAGAGTCAACGGCAGGAGGTGATCCTCCGAATGTCACTCACTCAGCTTGACAGCTATTCCCCTGGGACCACTCTGCACAGTGCCCCTTGGCATGTGAGAGATGACTATGAGACAGACACCTGGTCCTGGCTTCCTGAGAAAGCGTGGCTTGGGCTTCCTCAGAAAAATAGAGCTGGCCTGTAGGGAACCTGCCTTCCCCTAAGAATGCTGAGGGAGAGGAAGAAATCTTTTCCACTCTTCATCCCTGAACTGCCACCCGGGGAAGCCCTTGACAAGCGACTCAGTCAGCTTCATCTAGAAACACTTAAGGTAATGTTTGCCCAATGTCTGGGCACCCTGTGGCCCAACCAAATTCACACACTGATTTTTTTTTTTTTTTTGAGACAGGGTTTCTCTGTGGCTTTGGAGCCTGTCCTGGAACTAGCTCTCTAGACCAGGCTGGTCTTGATCTCACAGAGATCTGCCTGCCTCTGCCTCCCGAGTGCTGGGATTAAAGGCGTGCGCCACCACCGCCCAGCCACACACAGAATTTTTCATTGCAACACAGGATGCAGCATTATGGAGCTCAGCTATTTCTTCTCTTTCTGTGCACACAGATGAAATCGCTGGTCATTCCAGCTGAGCCACAGGTGTGCTACCAATCATCTTTGATGTCATCTATGTGCAAGGACAACAGAGAGAGGGAGCCGAGACAGTCAGGGAGAGTGTTTTAGACGTGGAAATTCCATACAGACAGCTCCTGGGGTCGGTATCACAGTTCAAGTAGTCTTGAACTAACAATTATTTGGGGGGACCATCATGGGCAAGATCATAATCCTGGCCTGATAGAATCCCAGCTGAAGACCTGCTTGTGGCCCCCAAAACATCTTAGTTACATTTAGATAGTAAATCTACCAGATAGAACATGGATAATGTGGCTTTGGCCTCTCCCTGGACCTCAAAGTTCTCATTTAAACCAGAGGGCCCAAATAAGATAAGACAGTGCAGAACCTTTGTAAACCTACACACATACCCAAAAAAACTATAGGTAAGCACCCTAAATTTCTGAGCCTTGCTTTCCTATTGAGAAACATTCCTAGGCATTAAGGCCAGAGAGTTGTAAACACTCATGAAATAGTGTCCACAGATGGTCAGTGCCCAAGACAGGGGACCTGCAGATGACCAGTACCCGAGACAGGTACCCGCAGATGGTCAGTGCCCGACACAGGTACCCGCGGATGGTCAGTGCCCGAGACAGGCACCTGAGGATGGTCAGTGCCCGAGACAGGTACTTGTGGAACTTTCCAGGCACTACTTTACTCAAAATCTCATTCACCTTCTAAGTGTGAATTATCTGGGAGGGGGAGGATTTATGAACAGGTGCTGAGTGGAGAATTGGAAAAACAGCAGCAACGAAAGAAAAATGCCTTTTTACATATATAGAAAAAGTTTATTTAGGAACCCTACTACACCCAAGGCTGCACCTGATAACCCAGTGGCATCACTTATGTAAGAGAACCAGTCACAAGACAGCAGAGAACCCCATGCCACACACAGTGCATAAGTGGAGACCAAGATCCATGAATCCATCACACTTCATGTCTTCTGGGCTGCTGGGGACACTGGAGAGACGCCACCTTGACCTGCCCTGTGATTGGAGAGTCTCCCCTGGGATTCTGACACTTGATTTGAAGACTATTGAGAGAGACTGTACCCAACCTTTGGCTAAGCTATGTCACACAGGTGAACAGCCTTGGGGAGATAGGCTTAGGACCAGACTTAGGAACTTGGGGTATGAACCTTGTATGCGATGACCTTCAGCATAACAAAATATAACTTATGTTTTACCAATTACGAGTACCTACTTTTTAGCTCATGACAAGCTAGGGGACAGACAAGGTCTCCCAGAAATAAGAGCTGTGGTTGGGGTTATCACTGAGTAGAAAGAGGGTTAGGACCTCAGGGCAGCATGTTGTGTGTTAGCTGTCTGTCCCCTTTCTCCTTCCATGGGTGTAGAGGTGGTTATCTTCCTTTCCCCGATGCTGACCTTTGACGTCTAACCCCCCCCCCCCCAAGGCTCTCCGAGACACACGAGGATGCCTAAGTATATCCAGTGTCGAATGTTCTTACATAGGTCTCTGGTCACTTGGAGAAGGAAAAGCTAAGGGCACAAGAAGAGCTTCTCTCTCTCTGGTAGTCAGAAAGCATCCCAGATGCAGTCAGAGATACAGGGTTATACTGGAGGGAATAGAATAAATATTTATCAAATATGTGGAGAGAAAAGACTCTCTAGGTGTAATCATAATAGAATAGAAAAAAAAAGTCCCAACAGAGAACAGCAAGCAGCTTCCAGTAAAATATAAAGCTTCTACACTGGGGTGAAGTAGGAGGGGCAAACAATTGGGAAAACATTTGCAGTGTGACACTATTTCGCGTACCTACAAATCCAGCACACGGAAGGCTCGGGCAATGGATTGGAATCCAGAAGAGTAAGTAATCACTGTTCTATTGTTATGAAAGACACCATGGCCAAGGCAAGTCTTACAAGAGAAAGCATTACAGTATCAGAGTTTAGTGCATTATCATTAAAGCAGGAAGCATGGTGGCATGCAGGCAGGCACAGTGATGGATAAGTAGCTGATCTACAAACAGCAGGAAGAGGGAGAGCTACTGGGCCTGAAATGTGCTTTTAAAACCTCAAAGCCCACCCTCAGGGACTCATTTCCTCCAAGAAGGTCACACCTCCTAATCCTTTTCATCTTTTCAAATAGTGCTACTCCCTAGTGACTAAACAATTCAAATAGATGAGCCTAGGGGGGGGGTCATTCTGATTCAACCCACCACAAGGAGTTCAAGGGCACCAAGGTAATTAAAGACAAAAACCCTTGGACTGAGAAATATTAGCTTCACTCTGTAAACAATCACTTGGAAGTGTGGAGTAAAGTGGCTCCCACACAGGAATGAGGACCTGAGTTTGATTCCCCAGCACCCATATAAAAATCTCATTATAGAGTGTTTGTAATCGCAGTACTGGGGAAGCCAAGACCAGCAGATCCTTAGGCCTTGGTGGACAGCCAGTCCGGCTCAATCAGTGACCTCTATATTCAGGGAGAAACCTCATCTCAAAACACAAGGCGGAGAGCCTCTGAGGAAGGACACTCAAGGGTGACTTGTGGCCCCCACAGAAGAATGCACTCAGGCAGCTGCACGTGCAGACACTCGCACACACAGTGAGTTCACACAGGTCAATAAAACAAAACCATGGAACTTTGAGGGCTAGATGCATAAATACAGCTTCCAAAAGAAAAAGACCTGACTGAGGAGAGGAGACATATGGGAAAATGCACCCCTTTCTAAATAGTGGGCTAGAATAGAGGTACCACCCTTCCCACTTAAAAGGGTTGTTATATCTGGCCAATCCCTGGGCTGGCAAATATAGAGCCATGTTGCTTCTCTGCAGGTATGTTGGGGAAGCACTGTATTTATTTATAGACCCTGGATAAGCACGTTCTACACTTAGGGTTTTAGATGGTGAGCAACTGGCCTAACCAACTATTCCTCCACAGTTCAGAGGGTGTGCATTAAGAAGGAGGCAGGGTTGTGCTGAGGTGATCCATAAATTCTTCCACACATTCCACACTCATTTATTGAGTTTCTACAACATGCAAGGTATGACACAGAAAACTGGGCACGATGTCACAGTCCTGTGTTCCCACTACAGAAAAGTGGGCAGGATATTGGCGGTCCTGCCTTCCCATTCGAATGTTCTGCCTAGAGCTGACAGGGAGATGGTTTAGTCAATAAAGTGTTTGCACACAAGAATGAAGACTGAGTTCAGATCCCCATAACTCCTGGAAAAGCCTGGCAGGGTGGCGCATGTCTGCGATCCCAGTCCTGAGGAAGAGGGGATGCAGGAGATCTAGGCTGCTGGCTGGCCAGTCAGTCTAACTGAAACCATGAGTTCCAGGTTCAATGAGAGACTCTGACTCAAAAAGCTAAGGTGGAGAGTGGTAAAAGATACTCTGTGTCTGTCTATGAGCCTTGTGTGCGCATGCACAGGAGAGCATACATACATACATCCCACACAGATGCCACACTAAAAGAAAATGTTCTTTGAAGAATAGCCAGCTTTGTAGGGGATCCCCAAAGAGGCAGAAACATTGATCTTGCAAAGCCAGTGGTAAGTGGAGCTGAGCCTCTCTGCACTTTGGGATAAACATAGCTCCTTGGGGATAGTCACCTAATAAGGAGACATTTACTCTGCAGCCCTGAGAGAATGGTGGCCTGGGCTCTTAGCTTGGTTGTTCTAGCAGGCTGTGGTCTAGCTAATGGGCTGTCCACAGGGGCAAGCAGTACAAGTTCCGGTACATTGTATGTGAACGCCTTCAGAAACTATGACAGGATGGACCGTGGAAGAGTGTCTGTCACTGGGGGGTGCCAGGGCTCCTCTCAAAACAGCCCTGCTGCCTGACACTCTAAAACATGCCAGGTCCTTTAGGGCCTCTGTTTGGAGGTGAGGGCTGGGCTTTGGCTGCACCTGTAGCCTCGCACTTAGAGGACTGCGCCACAAGAGGCCACAACAGTGGTTATATAATTCTAAGGATCTGACGGCTGATTTTGTCTAATTCATATATTGCTTGGTTTGATTTTTTTTCACCCTAGAACAGATGGCCATCTCCATTCAGTCGTGATCCACATGGTCTGGCTGGGAGCAGCTGGTTTGGAGGAGTAGATGGCAATTCATTTCCTGCATGTCAAAATGAGCCACAAGGAAGGGAACTCAGATGGAGGGAATGCGATCTCTTCCATTTAATTTGTATTTGTAAAGTTAAGGGTTTGATTAGTTGTTGTTGTTGTTGTTGTTTTTCCTTGGGCCCCTGTGAATCTCACAGACTTTAAGCAGCTGGGGAGGAGGGAAAAGTCTCCCCTCCTGAGGAGCTGATGGAGTGGCCGAGTGTGAGTAGCAGGCCAGCTTCCCAAGGCTGGGGAGCAGCTGGACCGCTGGACTGTGGAGCTATCCTGACTGTGCTTATTGAGAAGTGTGTTTATCCATTGCTCTTAGAAACTGTTCTTGCTTTTTCTTATTTATGTGTATTTATAGGTATTCATGCGTGTATTTGTATGTGCGGGTGCATACATAGGGAGGCCAGAGTTTCACTTGGTCTCTCTCTCTCTCTCTCTCTCTCTCTCTCTCTCTCTGGTCAAGGGTCTCTCCCTGAACCTAGAGCTCACCGATTCGGCTACATTTGCTGGTCAGCCATGGTCTGCACCCTTCTGTCTCCACCCCCAGCACCAGGCTCACAGGACCACTCCACTACACACACCCGCCTTTTTCCTGGGCCCCGGGGATCTGAACTCAGACTCTCATGCTTATACGGCAATCACTTTACCCACTGAGCCATCGCTCCAGTCCCTCATCTTTCCTTTTCAGTATTTTGTATTGCTTTACGGATGACAAGGAAGGTCACTTGTCCAAGATCACCAGCTGGTTCTGGTGCAGGCCTGCCTTAGCACCCAAACCCCACATCTCATCTCAGGAACACATGCATCAGCATCACTTAGGCACCAGTGAGGGGTCACAAAGACCACTTCCAGTTCCCAGCTTGCAGACTCAGGCCCTGCTTTTGGCTAAGATCCTTAAAGACTGATGCACTCCTGGGCTTAAGGGACCTATAACTCCAGGCATCCAGCTGATCTTTCCCTCACCAGCTCCTATAGCAACACTGTGTCTTGTTCAATGCAGGACACAAGAGCCTGGAAGCCCCAATTGGGTACCCTCCGAAGCCTCACATTGCCAGGCTTCTCCTTTGCTAGGCCTGGAATCAGCATACATCTGGGAGCCTGCCAGGGCTCTGGGGTGTCACTTTCTCATGGCCCTCTTCACCCCTCAGTGGGATTGTGGGCCATCCCATCTCCACACCACAGTTTCTCTGTATGCAAAATGGATATGAGAGTAAGGTAGCATCCATGAAATGTTCATAGTAATGCCTGAAATTTACAAAATGCTTCTAAGCGAGACAGGTCTACAAGTGACATTATTAGCTTGGAGCACGCCTCCTTGTTAGCTCTGGTGCCTGACTTCCTGGAGTTTCATGGTCTAAGGTTCTGAACAGAGAAGAAGAAGCACACACATGGCAGCCACTTCATAGATCACCATTTGTCAAATTGTCGAGCACTCTGCCTTTGCAGGGGAAAGGCCCGAGCTACAACTGCAGGAATATTTACAGTTCTGCCTCTTAAATGACAAGTCTTTAGGAATTTGTGACCTCTAGACTCCCCCAGGGCCTAGGAGCTGCACTATCCCCTAACACACTGTTCCCTGCAGCAGTAATGGGGTGCTGTGCACCCCTCTCATCCTTCCTGGGAAGCACCTGTGTCTGGGAGGCAGAGACACATGCTCACCGGATCCAGTGCTATCCCTCCGGAAGGATGGCCTGGTGGCCCGATAATCCTGTCAGGGTCTTAGATTCCTTTGCAAGTCTCTCCCAAGGGTTTCTCCCTGGCCTTTCCTGCCTCATTTGCTGTCTAATATCCCCAGCCTTGGCATCACCATAGTAATGACTTCGTAAATAGCAACAATAGTCAGTTCTCTAAAAGCTGCTGAAATCCAGCCAGCGGCTGCCCTGATCGCCTCTCCCCTGTGCTGCATGTCAGCTTTCAGACAGGGAGAGTGGTCCCTTCGTATAGCCTTGGCTGCACCAGTACACAGTGGGTCCTCAACAAGCCCCCACTGAGTGAGCAAGCAAGCAAGTGAGTGACTGAACGAACAAAACAAGGCATAGAACTGGCCCCCAGCTTCCAATCCCCAGCTGACAGGCATGGGATATCTTCCTCCTACTCGGCTCACCTTTGCGGAGGGACAGAAAGGCTTCCAGGACAAGGACACACTGCCACACTACACTCCTGTGATAGTTAGACAGCACTGTAGATTTGATTGGATTTAGAGTTACCATGGAAACTCACCCTCAGGTGACTGACTCCAGAAAGATCTGAGACAGAAAGGCCCACCCTGAATGGAGACAGGAGTATCCGGGAGGCTGGGGTCTTGAGCTGATAAATAAAATGGGAAGCAGAGGAGGAGCACTCACCTCTCTTCTTCCTGGATCTGGATGCCACATGGGACCAGCCATCCAATGCTCTAGACACCGTACTTCCCCGCCATGAAGGGCTGCACCTTCAGTGCACCAAAATAGACTCCGCCTTTTAAAAACTGTTTCTGTCACAACGGTGAGAAAATCAACTAGTTACCTAACACTGCTGGGTCCAGGGGGTCACGCAAAGATGGGGACAGACCACCAAAGTCTAATAAACTAGAAGCAAACTTTATTCCAGAAACCAGAATCCAGAAAAAATAAAATTAAAAATCTCCATGGGGCACAAAAAGCTTATCTGCTAGCTGAGACCACAGCCAAAGATGGGTTTTTTGGTAAGGCTGTGGCAGAGGCCGGTTTCTGAGCCCACGTTTTTATAATAGGAGCACCAAGCATTAGGTCTGAACAAAGGAGTTTTTAAAATCTCAAGGTAATACTCAGATACAGATTGCCTTATTTTATAATCTCCATTAACAAAATTTTTAGTTAAACTACTGTTTGTACTTAATCTATTGTCTTTCTTGGTACTTCCAGGCGGTGTTTACTGAAGCCCTGTGCTCCCCCTTTGATGCTGCCAGTTTCACATAGCAGGGATAATGCATAACCCAGAGGTCATTTATCTGTTTCCTAAAAGTTCACTCAGCTCTCCGTTAGCAGAGAGATGCTTTGACCTTGTAAACAGAGCTATGGGTCGTAAAGCGAAATAACCCACTGCTAATAGTTAATCCCCAAGCTGCTGAGAAAGCTGCTGACAATCTGTTCTCATTCTCCTAGGCTTACAACTTTATTTTTTTTATTTTACATTTCTATTTTTGAAATCTAAATTTTTTATTTTTTTATTCTTGGGCCCTTCAAACGCACTTCCCCAGCTCCCATCCCACGGAGACTGTGGTAGTTTGAATAGGAATGGTCCTATGGCTTATACATTTGAATGATTGGTCACTAGGGAGTGGCACTACTTGAGAGGGATTAGGTGTGGCTTTTTTCACAGGAAGTATGTCACTGGGGTGGGGCCAGGCCCTGTGTCTTTCTCTTCCTGCTGTTTTTGGATCTGGGACATAGAACTCTCAGCTACTAAGTCTGCCTGTGTGCCACCATGCTCTCCTCCGTGAGGAGAAAGAACTAAACCTCTGAAACTGTAAGCAAGTCCCCCTGCTTGCTTTTCATAAGAGATGCCATGGACATGGTGTCTCTTCGCAACAATAGAGCACTGATGAAGACAGAGTCCTGGAGGTCAATTCTGGGAGCGTGCATCCGTCATGGTCATCAACTTACCTCTTGCAAATTACATACTTGGAGATCAGAGAAGACCAAAGGTTTCTTCAAGGGCAAACATCACTTTACACCACAATCAGCATTGGGACCCGCGTTCTCCAATTCCCAAGTCATCTCATATGTCCTTAATCTAAGCACAGTAACCTGACTTCACAGGGGAATTGCCAGGGAGACTTCACAATGCCTCTCTCCTTCCATCTCTGCCACAGCCTGCAGGGGGAATCACCTTCTCTTTTCTGTTTTTCAACTTTCCTTTAAACTGTCCTTAAACCCCACAGCTAGGCTTTAATAAACGAAAGCAAGGACTTTTTGGGGGGACACACTCTGAATTCATATTCCACTCTGCCTTTTCACTTTCCTCCATCCCAGCCGGAGCAGCAGGGATTTGGCTGTGGAAGCCAGAGTTTCAGATGACTCCTGGATCTACTTCCCTTCTTCCTCCGCTGTGTGACTTTTATGAGTATGGGAACCACGGTATGATGGATTGGCACCGAGCAGGTTCCAGCTGGTGCCCGTGGGGCGGCTGCCTCATCATCGGGACAGGACAGCCATTTCTTGGCCAGGAAGAGTATTTTTGTGGAAAGTCATCTGAGGGTCTGATTTGCTTTAGGCAAGCAGGAAGAGATTAAATAAGCAAACGAAGGGCTGTGGAAGCACTTTCTAAACTGTAAAGTGTTATGTAAAGATGGCTGGGGGGGGGATGGAAGCCAGCAGAGAAGGCTGGGGGTGGGGGTGAGCGCCCAGTGAGCATAACTCTGGTGTGAGCAACGCGTTCGTGACTCCAAACCGGTCATTCTGGCTGGTGAATGCCGCTCCATAACCTGGTTGTGGCATGTGTGGTCCTACTATGTGACTTCTGCTGGAAAAGATATGATGGTCGCGAGGGAGATTTCCAGCTCTGCCTTCCTCAAAAGCTGGTCCTCCATGAGCTAAGGCAAGTGAAGGAAATCCCTGCAGACAGAGTGACTCCTGAAGCTCCCACCAGGCAGAGCGGTTTTATTAAAATGCTCGCTCGATGCTTTTCTCCTCGGTAAGTGGTGCTGGGATTTCATGACAGCATTCATTTGCCAAAACTCACACACGAGTGATGAATTTTACTGTGGGTAATCTATATTTCAATATAGCTCATTTTTATAGAACAGAGATAATATCTAATAGGGACACTTTGGTGTTTTCAAAACAATTACTGTTGGTTACATTTAACCTAATATTTCCCTAGTATTGTATAGGGGGGGTGGATATCTTTCCCTTGTTCATTGCTAGATTCATGTTGAGGCTTAGCGTACTAGAGCTAAAAAGCATTGACCTTCACTGGGGCCCAGAAGGGCACTCAAACAAAATCAACATCCTGCATCCGACTGGAGGAATGGCTCCACTGACTTATACAGAAGACCTGAGTTGAATCTTAGCATCCATGTAAGACAGCCCACAACAGCCTGTAACTCCAGGTCCAGGAGATTCGCTGCCCTCTTCAGGATTCTGCAGGCACCTGAACTCATGTGTGTGCATCTGCACATATACACTGGCAGGCACATGCCACTAAAATGAGTCTTTTTCCCCATAGATGCCACAAGAGGGCACAGAGTTCAGGGCGGATGGCTGCGAACGACCATGAGTTTGGTGGGAATTGAACCCATGTCCTCGGGATCTCAGCACAATCGGGCCGTGAACGGTACTCTTAACCGCTGAGCCACCTCTCCACACGGTTTAAAATGAGTCTTTAAAAAAAAACCTGGCATCTGCTTTCATTCTGAATGCCTTGATTTCTTTGGCTCACTTGTTGAATAGGCCAATTAATCACTCAGGGAGTATCTCTCTGACCTAGCTCAACCACCTCAAGTATAAAGGCATGAGAGAAGCCATTATCCTAAACCAGCCATCACCTTGGATCCGGGAATAGAACCCCATGGAACTCACACCCTTAGATGAGACAATCATCTGTGACAGTGGGGCTGCGCCCTGGAGCAAAAGTTACCATCAAGCAAGCACAGTGGTGATGCTGTGACCACCCTGCAGAGTGAGATGTGAGATGAGACAGGGACCAACAACAAGATCATGCCTTGCCCAGGACTGCTTAATTCTGACACTTGTCTCTTACTCCAATTCTTCCTCCTAAGCCTAGAGATCAGCACCCCAAAGGTGGACTTGGGGATCCCTTTACCTACTCGAACTCTGCTCCAACCATTAAGGCAGGAGTACAACTAACACAGCTCCTGGTACCTTCTGTTTTTTTGTTCTATACTGAAAGAATGTTGCTAGTGGCCTCTTTCTGTTCCCCTCTACTTGAAGTCTCCAGGGGCCGAAGTGACTTATTTGTTGACAAATACAGAAAAACCAACCAGGCAAAATCAGAAAATTCCCCCCAGTCTTCATCTTGGTTACACCTGCTGACGGAAGCTCTGCCCCACCCATGAATGAAGAATGAAGCATGCTTGGAGGGAGTGCTTGTCGTATGAAAGATCACAACACTCTTGGGGTTCCTTCACTTTACAGATACTGAGCCAGTTGCCAAGCCTAGCTGATTCTGGGGTTTAATTTCAGCAAATCCACTTCCCAGAGGACATGGACACAGAAGAGGTTACCATGGCTCCTGGTGTTCCATCCTTCTCTTTTGAACATGGAAGAGTTACCATAGTTCCTGGTGTAACATCAGTCTCTTCTGGACAGGGAAGGGGTTACCATGGCTCCTAATTCTCCATCTTCCTCTTCTGGATAGGGAAGGAGTCACCACAGTTGAGCTACACTCACATATCACAACATTTGCATAAGGAGGAATTCACTATTGGCTGACTTCTGAGTCCTGCCATTTAACCAGAGTGACTACTGAGTGAGTTGCTTCTCAGTTTATCAGATGGGATGGGCACACCAGCATCAAGGAGCAGGAGTGAGCATCCAGAGAAGTCACTGATGGGAAAGAACTTGGACATCTGTGATGGGCCATGCCTGTGACCTTGTGACAAGGTCTTCATCACACACAGGCAGCATGCACATGCATGCAGGGATTCAAGCTGTCCACATGGCACCTGTCCACTTGGCACCTCTCGGATTGCTGTCTGCTTTAGAGCCTTGGCTCTGGGGTAAGCTCTAAGTGAGACTCCAGAGCAAGTGAAGGTGTGACTTTGCTGGGCAGCATGGGACTTAGTGAGGTGATTCAGCATAGCACTAGCATCAAACAGAATTAACTTCCAGGTCAAACACTCACCTCTGAGGTACATGAGCAAATGGCTTCACCTCTATTCATCTGAAAAGTAAAGATCATAATAAATGAGGCTGATAACAAAACCTGCTTTGAATAAGTATTGATGAGGATCAAATGAACCCAGTTATAAATTCAAGCACATCCCAGACATTCATTATGTATGACCAGGCATAGTAATGTCCACCCACCCCCACCATAGCACACAGCACAATGACTGTCCCAAGGCTGGCCAGGTTTCCTCCTGCCCAGAAACTCCCTGTCAAAGCCCAGTCTCCCTCCTAACCTCCGTGGCCACTCATCTCAGCACTTCAAATGCATTTAGTTCCTTTCACCAAAAAAGTCTACATGGTGCCCTATGTTGTGCTTGGATATAAAGTGTCCCCCCCAAAGGCTCATGTGTTGAAGGTCTGGTACACAGGTAGTGAAGCTATTGAAAGGACACTTGATGTGGGATTCCCTTCTGCATGCTGTGAATATCATTGGTTAATAAAGAAACTGTCTTGAGCCTGTGAGAGGGCAGAACTTAAGTAGGTGGGGAAAACTAAACTGAATGCTGGGAGAGAGGAGGCAGAATCAGAAAGAAGCCATGTAGCCCTGCCGGAGCCAGACAGAACTTTGCTGATAAACCACTACCACTGGGAAAGCATGCTTGGAGGGAGTGCCTGTCGTACAAAAGATCACAACACTCTTGGGGTTCCTTCACTTTACAGATACTGAGCCAGTTGCCAAGCCTAGCCGATTCTGGGGTTTAATTTCAGCAAATCCACTTCCCAGAGGACATGGACACAGATGAGGTGACCATACATAGATTAATGGAGATGGATTAAATTAATATGCAAGAGTTAGCCAGTAAAAAGATAGAGCTAATGGGCCAAGCAGTGATCTAATTAATACAGTTTCTGTATGATTATTTCAGGGCTAAGCATCTGGGAACCAACAAGGGGCCTCCTTTCAACCACTGACGCCAACATGGCAAACTAAAATCCACTTAAAACCTGAGAGAGCTTGAAAAGGAATTCTAGACACAAAAATACAGAGTTTAACACAGCTTCTTACTGTTTGCCGATGGTGTGCCACAGCTCCTTTAAGAGAGGTTTCCCTGATTTAGCAGTAGAAAAAAAGCAGCAGTTTTAAAATGCTGGCTTTCTGAGCCATACTGCCAGCACAAAGTCTGACTGTTCTGGAGGTCCAGCTACAGAGCATTTGACTGGGGTCTGGGAGCAGACTGCTACAACTTGCTTAATGGCAACATAGACTGACTGTGACTAAAAATGGGGCTGTGAGCATGGCTCTCAGAGGCAGCAAACAGCTCCACCATGCTGGACTGGGCAGGGAAAGCAGGCAGTGCCGTATTTCCCCTAGTAATGCAGCTGCTTAAGTTCATAAGAAGAACTTAGCATTTTAAGAAGTGCTCCTGGACAGTAAAGAATTACAGATACACAATAGGACAGATTCAGACATAAAAGACCTCTAAATGGGTCACAGTGTTGGATAAATGTACATAGGCTTGGGAGAGAAAAGAAAGAGAATATAGACAGTTATAAAAAGAAGTTAATGGTTTTTTTTAATTAATTAATTTATTTATTAAAGATTTCTGTCTCTTTCCCTCCCCCTCCCCCAATCAAGTTAATGGTTTTTTAAAAATGAAACAAAGTCTTTAAAGAGACAGAGTATAGACAGTCATAGATTAAAGAAAAACAAGCCATGTAAAGATAAAATACACACAGAGAGTCTGGATTATGTATATTATTGTGTTTTCTTTGAATTTTTTGACTGCAGAGAGACAATTGATTCTGGGGACTGCTAAGATAAGCCAACATATATATTTCAAAGGTATCTTGAATTCAAAATTTCAGTCTAAGGATATGTTGCTTTGGAAAAGAGGTTCTTCTTTTGTTTCCACAGAAAATAAGAACCTGTGGATTGCTTCCAAGCTAATATGGTTGGATGGACCACGACCCTCTGAAAGGTTGCCTTGAACACCTCTTAAAAAATAGTGTTACTTCACCCAATAAACAGCAGGAAGAAGTTTAGAGAATAACTACGCCCATATTCCCAAATACTGTTTATAAATGTTCTTTTACATTTAAAGAGGGATATGCATTGGTATGGATTTTGGTTTTTTTGATACAAATTTAAGGTCAATTTTGTTATATGTATATTTCTGCTCTTGATTAAGGTATTGTGTTTGTGCAGCTCATTTAAAAATGTAATGTATAGAGCCGGGCGGTGGTGGCACACACCTTTAATCCCAGCACTCCAGAGGCAGAGGCAGGCGGATCTCTGTGAGTTCGAGACCAGCCTGGTCTACAAGAGCTAGTTCCAGGACAGGCTCCAAAACCACAGAGAAACCTTGTCTTGAAAAACCAAAAAAAAAAAAAAAAAAAAAGGAGGG